>NC_069501.1:322026036-322138536 GCF_027579735.1 Bombina bombina | reverse complement strand
TTGCTTTCTCTTCCCCTCTCTTTTGCTCTCTCTCTCCCCCCTCCCTTTTGCTCTCTCCCCCCTTCTCTTTTTTGCTCTTTTCCCCCTTCTTTCTTTTGCTCTCTCTCCCCCTCTCTTTTTGCTCTCTCCACCACTCTCTTTTGCTCTCTCCCCCCCCTCTCTTTTGCTCTCTCTCCCCCTCTTTTGCTCTCTCTCTCTGTCCCCTCTCTTTTGTCCTCTCTCTCTGCCCCCTCTCTTTTGCTCTCTCTCTCTCTCTCACCCCCTTTCATTTGCTCCCTCCTTTTATCTCTCTCTTACCCCTCTCTTTTGCTCTCTCTCTCTCTCTCTCTCTCTCTCTCTCTCTCTCTCTCTCTCTCTTTTGATCTCTCTTTCTCCCCCCTTTTCTTTTGCTATCTCTTTCCCCCCTCTATTTTGATCTCTTGACCCCTCTTTTTTGCTCCCAATCTCTCCCCCTCTCTTTTGCTCCTTCTCCCCCCTCTCTTTTGCTCTCTCTCTTTCTCTCCCCTCTCTCTTTTGCTCTCTCTCTCCCGCTTCTCTCTTTTGCTCTCTCTCTCTCCCCCCTTCTCTTTTTTGCCCTCTCTTTCCCCCTTCTCTTTTTTGTTCTTCCTCCCCTCTCTTTTTGCTCTCCCCCCTCTCTTTTGCTCTCTCTCTCCCCCTCTCTTTTGCTCTCTCTCTCTCTCCCCTTCTCTTTTGCTCTCTCTCTCACCCCTCTCTTTTGCTTTCTCTCTCATCCCTCTATTTTGATCTCTTGACCCCTCTCTTTTGCTCTGTCTCTCCCTTACTCTATTTTGCTGTCTTTCTCCCCCCCCTTTCTTTTGTTCTCTCTCTCACCCCCTCTCATTTGCTCTCTCACTTTATCTCTCTCTTACCCCTCTCTTTTGCTCTCTCTCTCTCACTCTCTCTCTCTCTCTCTCTCCCCCTCTCTCTCTCTGCCTCTCTCTTTTGATCTCTCTTTCTCCCCCCCCTTTTCTTTTGTTATCTCTCTCCCCCCTCTATTTTGATCTCTTGACCCCTCTTTTTTGCTCCCAATCTCTCCCCCTCTCTTTTGCTCTCCCTCCCCCTATCTTTTGCTCTCTTTCTTTCTCTCCCCTCTCTCTTTTGCTCTGTCTCTCCCCTCTTCTCTCTTTTGCTCTCTCTCTCCCCCTTCTCTTTTTTGCTCTCTCTCTCTCTCTCTCTCTCTCTCTCCCCCTTCTCTGTTTTGCTCTTTCTCCCCTTCTTTCTTTTGTTCTTCCTCCCCTCTCTTTTTGCTCTCCCCCCTGACTTGCTCTCTCTCCCCCCTCTCTTTTGCTCTCTCTCTCCCTCTCTTTTGCTCTCTCTCCCCCTCTCTTTTGCTCTCTCTGTCCCCTCTCTTTTGCTCTCTCTCCCCCTCTCTTTTGCTCTCTCTCCCCCTCTCTTTTGCTCTCTCTCCACTCTCTTTTGCTCTCTCTCTCCTCTCTTTTGCTCTCTCTTTTTCCTCTCTCTTTTTCCTCTCTTTTGCTCTCTCTCTCCCCCCCTCTCTTTTGCTTTCTCTTCCCCTCTCTTTTGCTCTCTCTCTCCCCCCTCTCTTTTGCTCTCTCTCTCCCCCCTTCTCTTTTTTGCTCTTTTTCCCCTTCTTTCTTTTGCTCTCTCTCCCCCTCTCTTTTGCTCTGTCTCCCTCCTCTATTTTGCTCTATCTCTCCCCCTCCCCCCTTTTGATCTCTCTCCCCCTCTCTTTTGCTCTCTCTCACCCCCTCTCTTTTGCTCTCTCATTCTCCCCTCTTTTGCTTTCTGTCCCCTCTTTTGCTCCCTCTCTCTCCCCTCTCTTTTACTATCTCTCCCCCCCCCCTCTCTTTTGCTCTCTCTCTCTCCCCCCCCCTCTTTTGCGCTCTCTCTCCACTCTTTTTTGCTCTCTGTCTCCCTCTCTCTTTTGCTTTCTCTCCTGCTCTCTTCATCCCCTCTCTTTTGCTCTCTCTTCCCCCTCTCTTTTGCTTTCTCTCCCCCTCTCTTTTGCTCTCTCTCTCTTCCCCCTCTCTTTTGCTCTCTCTCTTCCCCCTCTCTTTTTCTTTCTTTCCCCCTCTCTTTTGCTTTCTCTTCCCCTCTCTTTTGCTCTCTCTCTCCCCCCTCCCTTTTGCTCTCTCCCCCCTTCTCTTTTTTGCTCCTTTCCCCCTTCTTTCTTTTGCTCTCTCTCCCCCTCTCTTTTTGCTCTCTCCCCCACTCTCTTTTGCTCTCTCCCCCCCCTCTCTTTTGCTCTCTCTCCCCCTCTTTTGCTCTCTCTCTCTGTCCCCTCTCTTTTGTCCTCTCTCTCTGCCCCCTCTCTTTTGCTCTCCCCCCCTCTCTTTTGCTCTCTCTCTCTCTCTCCACTCTCTTGTGCTCTCTCTCTCTGCCCCCTCTCTTTTGCTCTTCCTCTCCCCCTCTCTTTTGCTCTGTCTCTCCCCCCTCTCTTTTGCTCTCTCTACCCCTCTCTTTTGCTCTCTCTCTTCCCCCTCTCTTTTGCTCTCTCTCTCTCCCCCCCCTCTATTTTGCTCTCTCTCACCCCCTCTCTTTTGCTCTCTCTCTCCCCCCTCTCTTTTGCTTTCCCTCTCTCCCCCTCTCTTTTGCTCTCTCTCTCTCCCCCCTCTCTTTTGCTCAATCTCTCCCCCTCTCTTTTGCTCTCTCTCTCCCCCTCTCTTTTGCTCTCTCTCTCCCCCTCTATTTTCTCTCTCACACACCCATCTCTTTTGCTCTCTCTCTCCCCCTCCCACTCTCTTCTCCCTCTCTTTTGCTCTCTATTCCCCCTCTCTTTTGCTCTCTCTCTTTCTCTCCACTCTCTCTTTTGCTCTCTCCCCCTTCTCTTTTTTGCTCTCTCCCCCTCTCTTTTTGCACTCTCCCCCTTCTCTTTTGCTCTCTCTCCCCCACTTTTGCTCTCTCTGCCCTCTCTCTTTTGCTCTCTCCCCCCCTCTTTTGCTCTGTCTCCCCCCTCTCTTTTGCTCTCTCTCTCCCCTCTCTTTTGCTCTCTCTCTCCCCCCTCTCTTTTGATCTCTCTCCCCCTCTCTTTTGCTCTCTCTCTGCCCCCTCTCTTTCTTGTGGTGGAAAGCAGATCAGGTGTTTTTGTCTAAGGCCAGGTGTGTTTGTCCTCACACTGTCTCGCGACTGAGCCGTCGTAAGAAGAGGATGCTCCGCGCCGGATGTCTTGAAGATGGACCCGCTCCTTGCCGGATCGATGAAGATAGAAAATGCCGTCTGGATGAAGATGTCTGCCGGCTTGGATGAAGACTTCGACCCACTTGGATGAAGACTTCTGCTTCTTCATTGAGGACTTCTGCCGGCTTCGTTGAGGATGGATGTCGGGTCTTCAAAACTGTAAGTGGATCTTCGGGGGTTAGTGTTAGGTTTTTTTAAAGGGTTTATTGGGTGGGTTTTATTTTTAGCTTAGGGTATGGGTGGAAAAATAGCTAAATGCCCTTTTAAGGGCAATGCCCATCCAAATGCCCTTTTCAGGTCAATGGGGATTTTAGGTTTTTTAGTTAGGATTTTATTTGGGGGGTTGGTTGTGTGGGTGGTGGGTTTTACTGTTGGGGGTTATTTGTATTTTTTTTTTTTTACAGGTAAAAGAGCTGATTTCTTAGGGGGAATTCCCTGCAAAAGCCATTTTAAGGGCTATTGGTAGTTTAGTTTAGGCTAGGGTTTTTTTTTTTATTTTGGGGGGCTTTTTATTTTGATAGGGCTATTAGATTAGGTGTAATTAGTTTAAATATCTGATAATTTATTTTTTATTTTGTGTAATTTAGTGTTTGTTTTGTTTTGTAATTTAGTTAATTGGATTTAATTAATGTCATTTTTTTAATTGCAGTGTAAGGTTAGGTGTTAGTGTAAGACAGGTTAGGTTTTATTTCACAGGTAAATTCGTATTTATTTTAGTTAAGTAGTTAGTAAATAGTTAATAACTATTTAATAACTATTCTACCTAGTTAAAATAAATACAAATTTAGCTGTGAAATAAAAATAAAACCTAAGCTAGCTACAATGTAACTATTAGTTATATTGTAGCTAGCTTAGGGTTTACTTTACAGGTAAGTATTTAGTTTTAAATAGGAATTATTTAGTTATTAATAGTAGTTTTATTTAGATTTATTTTAATTATATTAAAGTAGGGTGTGTTAGGGTTAGACTTAGAGTTAGGTTTAGGGGTTAATAACTTTAGTATAGTGGTGGCGACGTTGGGGGCGGCAGATTAGGGGTTAATAACAGTAATGTAGGTTGTGGCGATGTTAGGGACAGCAGATTAGGGGTTAATAATATTTAACTAGTGTTTGCGATGTGGCAGTATGGCGGTTTAGGGGAACTGCTTGTGCAATGCTGCCCCCTGCAGATTTACAGCCAAGCAGCCGCTAGCAGGGGGTGTCAATCAACCCGATCGTATGCGATCGGGTGGATTGTTGTCCACCGCCTCAGAGGAGGCAGACGAGTTAAGGAGCAGCGGTCTCAAGACCACTGCTTCTTAACTCCTGTTTCCCGCAAGCCTGAAGGCTCGCGCAGAAACAGAGGCATTGGGGCCGATACGGAGGTTGGTAAATCGGCCCCTGAGTATGTTCCTGGAAATCAGTAATAACTTTTACAAGAACAATTTTTGCTAAGGGAAGTATATTGCAAAAATGCCTATATTTAAAAACCCATGCACATTTCAATGTTGACCTTTCTTTTCCTTTAATGTTCCCCTTTTTTCATTACAATTATAGAAATTTAAAAAAATGTTTGCTTTGAATATGGCAATCTTGTGACAAATACGGTCTACATGATTGAAATTTCACCCTGAGTTGGGGTTGTCATGGTAACAATATCATCTGTGATTTATGTTTACAGCACCCTCTCCCTTTGCATGCTGTTGTAAGAAGCTGCTATTCATTAAATGGGGGTTCTTAACCGGGAGTATGGAAGCCAAATAATGGCGTTATGGGCTGGATCTCTGAATTATATAAAACCAATGTTGTTAGATTAGATTATTAACTATTACCATTATTAATACATCAACCATGTTTTATTGCACAAAATCAGCAACAATTTCCCTAGTTGTAGCTAGCTTGTGTATTTTTCAAAAAATAAATATAAATACATTTTTATGGTTTTTTTTTTCTTCAGCTGTTATGTTTCTAACTATCCATATGTAAAGTAAAACCCAGCTATTTACATCTTCTGAAGTCATACTGGTGATAATTATTTTCACAGTCTGATGCAGGGGTTATGGGGACATACTGAAAAAACTGAACAATATTTTAGTATGTTATTTTCAGATTTAGATAACAGACAGGCTTCTATTAAACTTACATTCTTCATATGCTGATATCAAGTAAAATGGCACTGTCATCCAAACAAGAAATGCACAAAGCTTGGTATCCATATTTTGCTTTCAACCTGAAATTATAACAATAATATATCAATACTGACAATAACCTTGTAATTTTATTATCCAGTTTTTACAAAAAATTTAATTACATCTCACAGCATATCCCTGTGAAACAGGGGAGGGCTGGCAGCCTTAGGCCTGGGGGGCAAATCCAGTCAAGTGGCCCATTGCACCAACAAATCAGCTCACAGCCACAGGACCCACAGCACGCCACAGCCAGCAGGACCCACCACAGGACCCATAGCCAGCAGGACCCACCAGGAATAACCTTTACTGAAGCCAACTGGGATTAGATAGTGCATGATCACTTCCAATTCTTGGAATTAGAAAAAAAAAACTTTGTTTTCAAAGTGTAATTGCAGAAAATGGTGCAAAATAATGAAAGTTTATTGCAAAGGTGTTTTACTAGACTTTATTTAAAATGTTGTATTCTCAAAGTGTTTACATTCCTTAAAAAATGTGGGCTGGTGGAATGTGCCAGCCATGGGGATTTTTTCCAGAGGTTAAAGGAAAGCTTTTGAGCAGTTTTTTCTGCAATGACTTTAAACCACTGATTTTTTTTTAAATGTTTTTTTTAGCACATTCATTGCCTCTTTAAAAATATGGTGACCATGTAGGCTGGTAGAATTGTAGGTGTGTACATGCCGGATTAACAACTAAATAAGAAAACATCTAAAATGTATTCTAAACTAAATAAGCTACAGTTAGAGCGATCACACATTACCTATTATTTTTCATGCTGCATGGAGTGTGTGCAGCCCTCATGTACACCTAAAGCCATGTTGCTTTCCTATTTAAATTACTATATATATAATTTACATATAGTAAACAAGAGTTCTTTAGTTTAATCTTAATACACTGAAAGGGACATGAAACCCATTTTTTTTTCTCACAATTCAGATAGAGTTTACAATTTTAAACAGCTTTGCAATTCACTTATATTGTCAAATTTGCTTTGTTTTCTTGGTATCCTTTATTATTATTATTTGTAGAGCGTCAACATATTCTGCAGCCCTATAAACATAGGTATAATATGCATTTTTACGAGACAAATGGGTAGGGGGGCCTACCAAGAGTTGCACTGTTGCAATTCAGCTCTCATGAAGGTGATCTATAAAGCAGCTGGGCTTGTATGCTTATGTGCTTGTTCAGGCGCAGCAATGCACTACTGGGAGATAGCGGCTGATTGGTGGCTGTATATATGCTTCTTGTTATTGTCTCACCTAATGTGTTTATCTAGCTCCCAGAAGAGAAATGCTGCCCCTTCAAGAAAAGATACCAAGAAAATGAAGCAAATTTGATAAAAAAAACTGTAAGTCCACTGGAATAATTTTTTAAAACTGTTTGCTCTATCTGAATCATGAAAAAAAAACATTGGGTTTCATGTCCCTTAAAGTTACAGATTAAAGGGACATGAAACCCAAACATTTTCTTTCATGATTCAGATAGATTATACATTTTTAAACAACTTTCCAATTTACTTCTCTAATCAATTTTGCTTTATTTGCTTGGTATCTTTTATTGAAGAAGCAGCAATGCACTCCTGGGAGAAAGCTGAACACATTTGTAAGCCAATTAAAATGGACATACAAGTTCATCCACCTATAAGCAGCTAGCTCCAAGCTCCTGAGCCTATCTAGATATGCTTTTCAACAAATCATTTCAAAGGAATAAAGCAAATTAGAAAATAGAAGTAAATTGTAAAGTTGTTTAAAATTGTATGTTCTGTCTGAATCATGAAAGACAAATTTTGTGTTCATGTCCCTTTAATAATACTGCAAGAATGCAAATGCAATTAAAAGCTCCACAATGCATGTACATGTTTAATAACTTAAAGGGACATGAAACCCATTTTTTTCTTTTAAGATTCAGATAGAGCATACAGTTTTAACATCTTTCCAATGTACTTTTAGTATCAATGTTGCTTCATTTTCTTGGTATCCTTTATTGAAGGAGCAGCAATGTACTACCATGTACTTAACACATTGTTAAGCCAATGACAATAGATATATATGTGCAGCCACCAATAAGTAGCTAGCTCCCAGATCCTAAGCTTACCTATCTATCTTTTTCAGCAAAGGATACCAAGAGAACTAAGCAAATTAGATAATAAAAGTAAATTAAGAAGTTGTTTAAAACTGTGTGCTCTATCTGAACCATGAAAGTAAAATGATGGTTTTCATGTCCCTTTAATAAAAATGATTCAGGAAGCCTGTTTTTAGCTAATTCCTCCTAGAAACCATGAAATTACTAACTTAGAAAAAAACACAGCATAGACACAGTTTATCTGAATTAACAATAACACAGAATGCTTTTAAAAGATAATATGCTTCCATATTTCCATGAAGCCCTGCTCACTAGCTCTGGGGTACACATACAATACACTCCCATTGCAGTACTGTGTATAAATGTACAGCCTAGCAAGGGACTGTTAACTACAGTTAAACATCACACAGCAATGCATATATGACAAATACTGCTCACTAGCTCTGGGGTACACATACAGTACACTCCCATTGCAGAATTGTATATAGATGTGCAGCCTAGCAAGGGACTGTTACCTACAGTTAAACATTATTATTATTATTATTTCCCCATGTAGGATACAACATAAACGGAAATGTCTTATCCCAATGCTTCAGCTAAAATAAAAGCTGCACAGTATTTGCTGTATTATACATGAGGATCTTACTGCACAACCACAGTATTAGCTGTATTCTACATGAGGATTTCACTGCAGCCCGGCCCCTGAAGAAACCTTACACACTTGCTGACAGCACATTTATGTACTTACTGTTTAGTAGAGGTGGCCACACATGATCTAGCAGCTCACACTGATGCCTTTCCCTCCATTCATTGAGACTGCGCTCTGTTTGACTAGGGAAAGCCTGCACTAAGCCCTTCCCCCTCAGCACATGGCCTTTCAGTTTCAGTGCCATAGAGAGAAAGGCTGCTCCACTGCAGCTTATGTGTGTACAGCTGCTCCCCCTGCTGGCCGTTATTAAAATTACAATAAAAAAAAAAAAAAAAAGCAGCAGCCGTTTTTAACATGATTTAGGGCAGCCTGGGGGGCAATTGCCTCTCTGCCCCCTGGCCCAGTCCGCCCCTGCTGTGAAATTACATTTGATCATTATAACAATAATACAAATTAAGTTTATTTTAATGTAAGAATTCTATCATGCTATATGATGTTAAAGCAAGCACTGTGAATAATGTGTTAACTTAGGCACTTTATGTAATTACTGGATAAATAGTACTGAAGTTTATAGACATTATTACGTTTTTGCTTTTCAGTAGGTTTAGAAGCTAACTAACACCTAGATTATGAGTTTGGCGTTATGAGTCAAATAGCAGCATTG
This sequence comes from Bombina bombina, assembly GCF_027579735.1. Lineage (NCBI taxonomy): Eukaryota > Metazoa > Chordata > Amphibia > Anura > Bombinatoridae > Bombina > Bombina bombina. The sequence goes on along the minus strand of NC_069501.1, from coordinate 322,129,839 downwards.
TGACCCATGACACATTTTCTCTTGTAAAGGTGTATCCAGTCCACGGGTTCATGAATTACTTGTGGGATATTCTCCTTCCCAACAGGAAGTTGCAAGATGACACCCACAGCAGAGTTGTCTATATAGCTCCTCCCCTAACTACCACCCCCAGTCATTCTCTTGCAACTCTCGACAAGATAGGAAGTACAAGAGATATGTGGTGACTTAGTGTAGTCTTTACCTTCAATAAAGAGTTTGTTATTTTTAAACGGTACCGGCATTGTACTGTTTTACTCTCAGGCAGAAATTAGAGGAAGAATCTGCCTGGAGGTTGATGATCTTAGCGGTTTGCAACTAAGGTCCATTGCTGTTCTCACACATAACTGAAGAGTATGGAAAGAAAACTTCAGTTGGGGGAACGGTTTGCAGATTACCTGCTTTGAGGTATGTTCAGTATATTTATTTCTAGAGAGATGATAAGGTCTAGAAAATGCTGACAGAGCCTTGTATAGTTGAGGTAAGCCCGATGCAGTGTATTTAACAACGACTGGGATCATGCTTACAAAAAAGGGTAATATTCATGTTAATACTCATATTACTTAGTGTCAAAACGTTTGCATGGTTTATAGAAAAAACGTTTTTTCTCTGAGGGTGATAAATCTTTATTTGGGGCCTAGTTTTTGACATGGCTAGTTAGATTACTCCTAGGAGTACTTTTTTAAGGCCCTCTGACATCGAGTGCATGGTGGGAGGGGCCTATTTTCGTGCTCTAAATGCGCAGTTGATATTCAGACTGAGACATCCAGCTTCCCTAAAGGAGTCCTCTGGCATCTAAGGACCACTATAGAGAGTTTTTTTCTGCAAAAAAGTCGTGTTTAAGGGCAGGTAGGAGCCACAGCAGAGTTGTGGCAGTGTGTTTGACTGCTTATTAACGGTTTTAACGTTTTTCAAATCCGGTTTGGGGCCTAAGGGGTTAATCATCCATTTGCAAGTGGGTGCAATGCTGCTTTAGTCCCTTATACACACTGTAAAAATTTCGTAGAGTTTACTACTTTTTAACACTGTTTTGCAGTTTATGTGGTAGTTTTTTTCTCTTAAAGGCACAGTACCGTTTTTGTTTAATTGCTGTTTCACATTTATTAAAGTGTTTTCTAAGCTTGCTGGTCTAATTACTAGTCTGTTAAACATGTCTGACATAGAGGAAACTCCTTGTTCATTATGTTTAGAAGCCATTGTGGAACCCCCTCTTAGAATGTGTACCAAATGTACTGATATTTCTATAAGTTATAAAGACCATATTATGGCATTTAAAGATTTATCACCAGAGGTTTTTCAGACTGACAAAAGGGAGGTTAAACCACCTAGCTCTCCCCATGTGTCAGAACCTATATCTCCCGCTCAAGTGACGCCAAGTACATCTGGCGCGTCCAATGCGTTTACCTTACAAGACATGGTGGCGGTTATGACTAATACCCTCACAGAGGTATTGTCCAAACTGCCAGGGTTACAAGGAAAGCGAGGCAGCTCTGGGGCTAGAACAAATACAGAGCTTTCTGACGCTTTAGTAGCTATGTCCGATATACCCTCACAATATGCAGAAGCCGAAGCAGGAGAGCTTCTATCTGTGGGTGACATTTCTGATTCAGGGAAGGCGTTACTTCAGTCTGACTCTGAAATGACAGCGTTTAAATTTAAGCTTGAACACCTCCGCTTGTTGATCAGGGAGGTTTTAGCAACTCTGGATGACTGGGACCCCATTGTAGTCCCAGAGAAATTGTGTAAAATGGACAAATACTTTGCAGTGCCTGTTTACACTGACGTTTTTCCAGTCCCTAAGAGGTTTTCAGAAATTATTACTAAGGAATGGGATAGACCAGGTGTGCCGTTCTCTCTCCCTCCTGCTTTTTAAAAGATGTTTCCCATAGATGCTGCAACACGGGACTCGTGGCAGACGGTCCCTAAGGTGGAGGGAGCAGTCTCTACCCTAGCTAAGCGTACAACTATCCCCGTCGAGGACAGTTGTGCTTTCCTAGATCCAATGGATAAAAAATTAGAGGGTTTCCTTAAGAAAATCTTTATACACCAAGGTTTTATTCTCCAGCCTCTTGCATGCATTGCCCCAGTCACTGCTGCAGCAGCTTTCTGGTTCGAGTCTCTTGAGGAGGCTCTACAGGTGGAGACCCCGTTAGATGATATTTTAGACAGGATTAAAGCTCTTAAGTTAGCTAATTCCTTTATTTCTGATGCCGTTTTTCATTTAACCAAGCTAACGGCTAAGAATTAAGTTTTTGCCATTCAGGCGCGTAGGGTGCTATGGCTTAAATCCTGGTCAGCTGACATTACTTCAAAGCTTCTTAACATCCCCTTCAAAGGGCAGACCCTATTTGGGCCTGGACTGAAGGAGATAATTTCTGATATTACTGGAGGAAAAGGTCACACCCTTCCTCAGGATAGGTTCAACAAATTAAGGACCAAACAGAATAATTTTCGTTCCTTTCGAAACTTCAAGAGTGGCGCAGCTTCAACTTCCTCTAATGCAAAACAAGAGGGAAATTTTGCCCAGTCCAAACCAGTCTGGAGTGCTAACCAGGCTTGGAACAAGGGAAAGCAGGCCAAAAAACCTGCTGCTGCCTCTAAGACAGCATGAAGGAGTAGCCCCCGATCGGGGACCGGATCTAGTTGGGGCAGACTTTCTCTCTTCACCCAGGCTTGGGCAAGAGACGTCCAGGATCCCTGGGCTCTGGAGATTGTTTCCCAGGGATATCTTCTGGACTTCAAAACTTCATCTCCAAAGGGGAGATTTCATCTCTCACAATTATTTGCAAACCAGATAAAGAGAGAGGCATTCTTACGTTGCGTTCAAGACCTACTGGTTATGGGAGTGATCCACCCAGTTCCAAGGGAGGAACAGGGCCAGGGTTTTTATTCAAATCTGTTTATAGTTCCCAAAAAAGAGGGAACTTTCAGACCAATCTTGGATCTCAAGATCCTAAACAAATTTCTCAGGGTCCCATCCTTCAAGATGGAGACTATTCGAACCATCCTAACTATGATCCAGGAGGGTCAATATATGACTACCGTGGACTTAAAGGATGCTTATCTCCACATTCCGATACACAGAGATCATCATCGGTTCCTCAGGTTCGCCTTCATAGACAGGCATTACCAGTTTGTGGCTCTTCCCTTCGGGTTAGCCACAGCACCAAGAATCGTTACGAAGGTTCTAGGGTCCCTACTGGCGGTTCTAAGGCCACAAGGCATAGTGGTGGCTCCTTACCTAGATGACATTTTGATACAGGCGTCAACTTTTCAAATCGCCAAGTCCCATACAGACATTGTTCTGGCATTCCTGAGGTCTCACGGGTGGAAGGTGAACGAAGAAAAGAGTTCTCTCTCCCCTCTCACAAGAGTTTCCTTCCTAGGAACTCTGTTAGATTCAGTAGAAATGAAATTTTTTCTGACAGAGGTCAGGTTGTCAAAACTTCTAAATTCCTGCCGTGCTCTTCATTCCACTTCTTGGCCATCAGTGGCTCAGTGTATGGAAGTAATCGGTCTAATGGTAGCGGCAATGGACATAGTTCCATTTGCCCGCCTACATCTCAGACCACTGCAACTTTGCATGCTCAATCAGTGGAATGGGGACTACACAGATTTGTCTCCTCGGATAAATCTGGATCAAGAGACCAGGGATTCTCTTCTCTGGTGGCTATCTCGGGTACGTCTGTCCAGGGGAATGAGTTTCCGCAGGCCAGAATGGACTATAGTGACGACAGATGCCAGCCTTCTGGGCTGGGGCGCAGTCTGGAACTCCCTGAAGGCTCAGGGTTCGTGGACTCAGGAGGAAGCCCTCCTTCCGATAAACATTCTGGAACTAAGAGCGATATTCAATGCTCTTCAGGCTTGGCCTCAGCTAGCTGCAGTCAGGTTCATCAGATTTCAGTCGGACAACATCACCACTGTAGCCTATATCAACCATCAGGGGGGAACAAGGAGCCCCCTGGCAATGTTGGAGGTTTCAAAGATAATTCTATGGGCATACATTCACTCTTGCCATCTCTCAGCTATCCATATCCCAAGTCGGCAGACTTTTCATCCGGGGGAGTGGGAGCTCCATCCGGAGGTATTTGCCCAGCTGATTCAACTATGGGGCAAACCAGAAATGAATCTCATGGGGTCTCGTCAGAACGCCAAGCTTCCTTTTTACGGGTCCAGGTCAAGGGATCCCCAGGCAGCGCTGATAGATGCTCAGGTTCGCCTTCCTAGACAGGCATTACCAGTTTGTGGCTCTTCCCTTCTGGTTAGCCACGGCACCAAGAATCTTTACGAAGGTTCTAGGGTCCCTACTGGCGGTTCTAAGGCCACGAGGCATAGTGGTGGCTCCTTACCTAGATGACATTCTGATACAGGCGTCGACTTTTCAAATCGCCAAGTCCCATACGGACATTGTTCTGGCATTCCTGAGGTCTCACGGGTGGAAGGTGAACGAAGAAAAGAGTTCTCTCTCCCCTCTCACAAGAGTTTCCTTCCTAGGAACTCTGTTAGATTCAGTAGAAATGAATTTTTTTCTGACAGAGGTCAGGTTGTCAAAACTTCTAACTTTCTGCCGTGCTCTTCATTCCACTTCTCGGCCGTCAGTGGCTCAGTGTATGGAAGTAATCGGCCTAATGGTAGCGGCAATGGACATAGTTCCGTTTGCCCGCCTACATCTCAGACCACTGCAACTTTGCATGCTCAATCAGTGGAATGGGGACTACACAGATTTGTCTCCTTGGATAAATCTGGATCAAGAGACCAGGGATTCTCTTCTCTGGTGGCTATCTCGGGTCCATCTGTCCAGGGGAATGAGTTTCCGCAGGCCAGAATGGACTATAGTGACGACAGATGCCAGCCTTCTGGGCTGGGGCACAGTCTGGAACTCCCTGAAGGCTCAGGGTTCGTGGACTCAGGAGGAAGCCCTCCTTCCGATAAACATTCTGGAACTAAGAGCGATAATCAATGCTCTTCAGGCTTGGCCTCAGCTAGCTGTGGTCAGGTTCATCAGATTTCAGTCGGACAACATCACCACTGTAGCCTATATCAACCATCAGGGGGGAACAAGGAGCCCCCTGGCAATGTTGGAGGTTTCAAAGATAATTCTATGGGCAGAAGTTCACTCTTGCCATCTCTCAGCTATCCATATCCCAGGAGTAGAGAACTGGGAGGCGGATTTTCTAAGTCGGCAGACTTTTCATCCGGGGGAGTGGGAGCTCCATCCGGAGGTATTTGCCCAGCTGATTCAACTATGGGGCAGACCAGAACTGAATCTCATGGCATCTCGTCAGAACGCCAAGCTTCCTTTTTACGGGTCCAGGTCAAGGGATCGCCAGGCAGCACTGATAGATGCTCTAGCAGCGCCCTGGTCCTTCAGCCTGGCTTATGTGTTTCCACCATTTCCTCTGCTCCCTCGTCTGATTGCCAAGATCAAGCAGGAGAGAGCTTCGGTGATTTTGATAGCTCCTGCGTGGCCACGCAGGACTTGGTATGCAGATCTGGTGGACATATCATCCTTTCCTCCATGGACTCTGCCGCTGAGGCAGGACCTTCTACTTCAAGGTCCCTTCAAACATCCAAATCTAATTTCTCTGCATCTGACTGCTTGGAGATTGAACGCTTGATTTTATCAAAGCGTGGTTTTTCCGAGTCGGTCATTGATACCTTAATTCAGGCTCGAAAGCCTGTCACCAGGAAAATCTATCATAAGATAAGATATGGTGTAAATATCTTCATTGGTGTGAATCCAAGGGTTACTCATGGAGTAAGGTCAGGATTCCTAGGATATTATCCTTTCTCCATGAAGGATTGGAGTAGGTATTGTCAGCTAGTTCCTTAAAGGGACAGATTTCTGCTCTGTCTATTCTTTTGCACAAACGTCTGGCTGAGGTTCCAGAAGTTCAGGCGTTTTGTCAGGCTTTAGTTAGAATCAAGCCTGTGTTTAAACCTGTCGCTCCGCCATGGAGTTTAAATTTAGTTCTTAAAGTTCTTCAAGGGGTTCTGTTTGAACCTTTGCATTCCATAGATATTAAACTTTTATCTTGGAAAGTTCTCTTTTTAGTAGCTATCTCCTCGGCTCGAAGAGTTTCGGAGTTATCTGCTTTACAGTGTGATTCCCCTTATCTGATTTTCCATGCAGATAAGGTAGTTTTACGTACCAAACCTGGGTTTCTTCCTAAGGTGGTATGCAATAAGAATATCAATCAGGAGATTGTTGTTCCTTCACTATGTCCTAATCCTTCTTCAAAGAAGGAACGTCTATTACACAATCTTGATGTGGTTCGTGCTTTAAAGTTTTATTTACAAGCTACGAAGGATTTTCATCAAACATCTGCTTTGTTTGTTGTCTACTCTGGACAGAGGAGAGGCCAAAATGCTTTGGCAACTTCTCTTTCTTTTTGGCTAAGAAGCATAATCCACTTAGCTTATGAGTCTGCTGGCCAGCAGCCTCCTGAAAGAATTTAAGCTCATTCTACTAGAGCAGTAGCTTCCACATGGGCTTTTAAACTTGAGGCCTCTGTTGAACAGATTTGTAAGGCGGCGACTTGGTCTTCGCTTCATACCTTTTCTAAATTCTACAAATTCGATACTTTTGCTTCCTCGGAGGCTATTTTTGGGAGAATGGTCTTTCAGGCAGTGGTGCCTTCCATTTAAGTTCCTGCCTTGTCCCTCCCTTCATCCGTGTCCTAAAGCTTTGGTATTGGTATCCCACAAGTAATGGATGAACCTGTGGACTGTATACACCTTTACAAGAGAAAACAAAATTTATGCTTACCTGATAAATTTATTTCTCTTGTGGTGTATCCAGTCCACAGCCCGCCCTGTCATTTTAAGGCAGGTGTTTTTTTATTTTTAAACTACAGTCACCACTGCACCCTATAGTTTCTCCTTTTTTCTTGCTTGTCTTCGGTCGAATGACTAGGGGTGGCAGTTAGGGGAGAAGCTATATAGACAGCTCTGCTGTGGGTGTCCTCTTGCAACTTCCTGTTGGGAAGGAGAATATCCCACAAGTAATGGATGAACCCGTGGAGTGGATACACCACAAGAGAAATAAATTTATCAGTTAAGCATAAATTTTGTTTTTTTCCCTAACGCAGCCATTACAAGTCTTGTCGGTATAGTTGTCCTGCTAGCCTTTTAGCCTGTACCACAATGTCAGTACCGCACTCCTAAAAATTTTTTTTAATGGGATTCCCATAGCGCGGGTATTACGAGTTTTGGGGTGAGGCTAAAAAGCAAGCGTTACAGCCTAAAACGACAAGATCTCTTCCGCCATCTAAAGTCAGTAGTTATGAGTGTTACCCATAAACTACCTATTAACCCCTAAACCGAGGCCCTCCCACATCGCAAACACTATTTTAAATTTAATAACCTAATCTGCCGCTCCCGACATCGACGCCTCTAAAAAAAATTATTAACCACTATTTTGCTGCTCTCTGACATCGTTACCACTATACTAAAGTTATTAACCCGTAAACTGCCGCCCTCCCGCACCACAAACACTATTTAAATATTATTAACCCCTAATCTGCCGTCCACCCACATCGTCCCCGCTATTCTAAAGTTATTAAGCCCTAAACCGCAAGCCTCTATAATAAACCTATTAACCTCTAAACCAAAAGCCCCCCACAACGAAATATACTAAATAAAACTATTAACCCCTAAACCAAAAGCCCCCCACATAGCAATAAACTAATTTAAACTAGTAACCCCTAAACCTAACGCCACCCTAACTTTATATTAAAATTACAATTTCCCTATCTTAAATTAAATTAAAACTTACCTGTTAAATAAAAAAAAATAAGTTTAAACTAATATAACTATTAAACTAATATTAAACTAACTACCAATTAAATTAAACTAAACTACAAATTAAAAAAAATCCTAGCACTACTCTAAAAATTACAAACTATCTAATTACAAAAAAAATACTAACGGCTAGATTCCGAGTTTTGTCGATAAAGCTGTGCGGTGCTAACGAACAGTTTATGCTCACCGCTTACCTACAGACAGCGCTGGTATTACGGGTTTTTACAAACCCGGCGTAAGCCACAGAAAAGTTAGTGGAGAGCAAAATTTTGCTCCACATCTGACTGTAATACCAGCGCTGCTTATGTTAGTGGTGAGCTGGTAAAACGTGCTCGTGCACGATATCCCCATAGGTATCAATGGGGGAGAGCCGGCTGAAAAAAACCTAACACCTGCAAAAAAGCAGCGTTCAGCTCCTAACGCAGCCCCATTGATTCCTATGGGGAAATACATTTTATGTCTACACCTAACACCCTAACATGAACCCCCGAGTCTAAACACCCCTAATCTTACACTTATTAACCCCTAATCTGCCGCCCCCAACATTGTCGCCACCTACATTATATTATTAACCTGTAATCTGCCGCTCTGGACACCGCCGCCACCTACATTATACTTATGAACCCCTAATCTGCTGCCCCCAACATCGCTGAACCCTACATTTATTAACCCCTACTCTGCCACTCCCAACGTCACCACCACTATATTAAAGTTATTAACCCCTAAACCTAAGTCTAACCCTAACCCCCCCAGCTCAAATATTATTTAAATAAATCTAAATAAAATTACTACAATTAACTAAATAATTCCTATTTTAAACTAAATACTTACCTATAAAATAAACCCTAAATAGCTACAATATAACTAATAGTTACATTGTAGCTATCTCAGGGTTTATTTTTATTTTACAGGCAACTTTGTATTTATTTTAACTAGGTAGAATAGTTATAAAATAGGTATTAACTATTTAATAGCTACCTAGTTAAAATATAGACAAATTTACCTGTAAAATAAAACCTAACCTAAGTTACAATTACAGCTAACACTACACTATAATTAAATTAATTCGCTAAATTAACTACAATTAAATACAAATAAATACAATTATCTAAAGTACGAACCCCCCCACTAAATTACAGAAAATAATAAAATAATTACAAGTTTTTTAAACTAATTACACCTAATCTAATCCCCCTAATAAAATAAAAAAGCCCCCCAAAATAAAAAAACGTACCCTATACTAAATTACAAATAAAAAAGTGCAATAGCCTCCCCAACATTAAAACCCACTACCCACACACCCAACCCTACTCTAAAACCCACCTATTCCCCCTTAATAAAACCTAACACTAACCCCTTGAAGATCACCCTACCTTGAGAAGTCTTCACTCAACCGGGCCAAAGTCCTCAACAAAGCCGGGCGAAGTGGTCCTCCAGACGGGCAGATGTCTACATCCAAGCCAAAAAGAAGAGGTCCTCCAGACGGGCAGAAGTCTTCATCCAGACGGCATCTTCTATCTTCATCCATCTGGCGCGGAGCGGGTTCATCTTCAAGACAACCGAAACAGAGCATCCTCTTCATCCAACGACTCCTGACGAATGAAGGTTCCTTTAAGTGACGTCATCCAAGATGGCGTCCCTTCAATTCCGATTGGCTGATAGAATTCTATCAGCCAATCAGAATTAAGGTAGGAAAAATCCTATTGGTTGATGATTGGATCAGCCAATAGAATTGAAGTTCAATCCTATTGGCTGATTGCATCAGCCAATAGGATTTTTCCTACCTTAATTCTGATTTGCTGATTTGAAGGGCCGCCATCTTGGATGACATCACTTAAAGGAACCTTCATTCGTCGGGAGTCGTCGGATGAAGAGGATGCTCCGTGTCGGTTGTCTTGAAGATGGACCCGTTCGGCACCGGAAGGATGAATATAGAAGATGCCGTCTGGATGAAGACTTCTGCCCGTCTGGAGGACCTCTTCTTCCCGACTTGGATGAAGACTTCTGCCCATCTGGAGGACCACTTCGCCCGGCTTCGTTGAGGACTTCGGCCCGGTTGGGTGAAGACTTCTCAAGGTAGGGTGATCTTCAAGGGGTTAGTGTTAGGTTTTATTGGGGGGATTGGGTGGGTTTTAGAGTAGGGTTGGGTGTGTGTGTGTTTTAATGTTGGGGGGTATTTTACTTTTTTTTACAGGTAAAAGAGCTGATTACTTTGGGGCAATGCCCCGCAAAAGGCCCTTTTAAGTGCTATTTGTAATTTAGTATAGGGTAGGGTTTTTATTATTTTGGGGGGCTTTTTTATTTTATTAGGGGGATTAGATTAGGTGTAATTAGTTTAAAAACTTGTAATTATTTTATTATTTTCTGTAATTTAGTGTTTTTTTTCTTTGTAGTTTAGATAATTGTATTTAATTGTTGTTAATTTATTTCATTTATTTAATTGTAGTGTTAGGTGTAATTGTAACTTAGGTTAGGTTTTATTTTACAGGTAAATCTGTCTTTATTTTAACTAGGTAGCTATTAAATAATTAATAACTATTTAGTAACTATTCTACCTAGTTAAAATAAATACAAACTTGTCTGTAAAATAAAAATAAACCCTGAGATAAATACAATGTAACTATTAGTTATATTGTAGCTATTTTAGGGTTTATTTTATAGGTAAGAATTTAGTTTTAAATAGGAATAATTTAGTTAATTGTAGTAATTTTATTTAGATTTATTTAAATTATATTTAAGTTAGGGGGGTATTAGGGTTAGGGCTAGACTTAGATTTAGGGGTTAATAACTTTAATGTAGTGGCGGCGACATTGGGGGCGGCAGATTAGGGTTAATAAATGTAGGTAGGTGTCGGCGATGTTAGGAACGGCAGATTAGGGGTTAATAAAATTTAACTAGTGTTTGCGGGGCGGGAGTGTGGCGGTTTAGGGGTTAATATATTTTTTATAGTGGCGGCGATGTCCGGTTCATCAGATTAGGGGTTAAATATTTTATTTAAGTGTTTGCGATGTGGGGGGGGCCCCGGTTTAGGGGTTAATAGGTAGTTTATGGTTTTTAGTGTACTTTTTAGCACTTTAGTTAAGAGTTTTATACTACGGCGTTAGCCCATAAAACTCTTAACTACTGACTTTCAAATGCGGTACCAGGCTTGACAGGAGAGGGTCTACTGCTCACTTTTAGGAAGACTCGTAATACCAGCGTTAGGCAAATCCCATTGAAAATATAGGATACGCAATTGACGTAAATGGATTTGCGGTATTTTTGAGCCTGGCCAAAAAAGTGAGCGGTACACCTGTACCTGCAAGGCTCGTAATACCAGCTGGCGTTAAAAAGCAGCGTTAGGACCTCTCAACGCTGCTTTTTAACCCTAACGCAAGACTTGTAATCTAGCCGTAAGTTAATAAAAATAACAAGCACTAAATTACAAAAAAATAATAATCAAATAATTATCAAAAATAAAAAAAAATTACACCTAATCTAATAGCCATATCAAAATAAAAAAGCCCACCCAAAATAAAAAAAAAACCTAGCCTACAATAAACTACCAATACCTACAATAAACTACCAAGTTTGGTCATTGCCCCAAAGATATCAGCTATTTTACCTGTAAAAAAAACCACAAAGACCCCCCCAACAGTAAAACCCACCACCTAACCACCCCCCAAAATAAAAAACTTAATTCTAAAAAAACCTAAGCTACCCATTGCCCTGAAAAGGGCATTTGTATGGGCACTGCCCTTAAAAGGGCATTTAGCTTTTTTACTGCCCAGACCCTAAACTAAAAATAAAACCCACCCAATAAACCCTTAAAAAAGCCAAACCCTAACCCCCTGACAATCCACTTACAGTTTTTTAAATCCCGCTTGAACGATCTTCAACCCGCGCCTCCGGGATCAAGATAGAAGAGGCTGTCTGGATGAAGACTTCTCGCCGCTTGGATTAGGACATCGCAGCAGGGATGAAGATTGAAGAGGCCACCTGGATGAAGACTTTGCCGGGATGAAGATCGTTTAAGTGGGACTTCATAAATTGTAAGTGGATCATCAGGGGGTTAGTGTTAGCCTTTTTTAAGGCTTTATTGGGTAGGTTTTATTTTTTAGTCTAGGGTCTGGGCAGTAAAAGAGCTAAATGCCCTTTTAACGGCAATTCCCATACAAATGCCCTTTTCAGGGCAATGGGTAGCTTAAGTTTTTTAGATAGTTTTTTTTATTTTGTGGGTTTGGGGGGTGGGGGTTTGTAATGTTAGTGGGTCTTTGTAATTTTTTTTATAATGAAATATCTGATATCTTTAGGGCAATGCCCTACAAAAGGCCCTTTTAAGGCCCATTTGTATTTTATTCTAGATTAGGTTTTTTATTTTGGGGTGTTTTTTATGGGTATTAGAATAGGAATTTTTTTTTTTTTGATAACTTGTTTCTCATTTTGTGTAATGTATAATTTAAGGGGTGTTTTTTTTGTTTAGCAAAATAGCTGTTTAACTTAGGGCAATGCCATACAAAAGGCCCTTGGTAGTTTGGGGGGTGGGAGTTTGTATAGTGTTAGGGGGGGGGGTTCTATTTTTTTTTTTGGAGCAAAAGAGCTGTTTATCTCAGGGCCCTTAGTAGTTTATTCTAGATTAGGCTTTTTTATTTTGGGGTGTTTTTTGTTGTTGTTTTTTTAAAGGGTATTAGAATAGGAATAATCTTTATTTTTTTTTTTATCATTTTGTTTGTTTTATTTCTAATGGTAGATTTTTTTTTATTTTTTTGTAATGGTAGGTTTTTTTATTTTTTGTGATTTTAGTGTTTTTTTATTTTTTGTAATCGGCTAGATTACGAGTTTTGTGTTATGAGTGAAAAAGCAGTGTTATGTTTTTTTTTCACCACCGCTGGTATTACAAGTTTTGCAGGTATAGCAACGTAACTACCGCAGCTTTCAAAAAATCCTTTTTAAATGGGACTTCCATAGCGCCGGTATTACGAGTTTGCCTGTCCGGACAAAAAGTGAGTGGTACACCCTATACCGTCAAGATCCGTACTGTAAACTGAAAGTCAGTAGTTATGGCTTTTTGTGCTACAAAGCTGTAGCATAAAACTCATAACTAAAGTGCTAAAAAGTACACTAACACCCATAAACAACCTATTAACCCCTAAACTGAGGCCCTCCCGCATCACAAACACTAAAATAACATTATTAACCCCTAATCTGCTGCTCACGACTTCGCCGCCACTATAATAAACATATTAACCCCTAAGCCGCCGTACTCCCGCATCACAAACACTAGTTAAATATTATTAACCCCTAATCTGCTGCCCCCAAAATCGCCACCACTATAATAAAGTTATAAACCCCTAAACCTAACCCTAAGTCTAACCCTAACACCCACTAACTTTGATATAATTAAAATAAATCTAAATAAAAATTACTATCATTAACTAAATAAAACTAAATACTTACCTGTAAAATAAACCCTAAGCTAGCTACAATATAACCAATAGATACATTGTATCTAGCTTAGGGTTTATTTTTATTTCACAGGCAAGTTTGTATTTATTTTAACTAGGTTGACTAGTTACTAAATAGTTATTAACTATTTACTAACTACCAAGCTAAAATAAATACAAATTTACCTGTAAAATAAAACCTAACTTGAGTTGCACTAACACCTAACCTTACACTACAATTAAATAAATTACATTAATTAAATACAATTAACTAAATTACAAAAACAAACACTAATTTACACAAAATAAAAAAAGAAATGATCAAATATTTAAACTAATTACACCTAATCTAATAGCCCTATCAAAATAAAAAAGCCCCCCCAAAATAAAAAAACCCTAGCCTAAACTAAACTACCAATAGCCCTTAAAAGGGCCTTTTGCAGGGCATTGCCCCAAAGAAATCAGCTTTTTTTCCTGTAAAAAAATAATACAAACAACCTCCCAACAGTAAAACCCACCACCCACACAACCAAACACCCCAAATAAAATCCAATCTAAAAAACCTAAGCTCCCCATTGCCCTGAAAAGGGCATTTGGATGGGCATTGCCCTTAAAAGGGCATTTAGCTCTTTTTCAGCCCAAACCCTAAGCTAAAAATAAAACCCACCCAATAAACCTTTTAAAAAACCTAACACGGGGGCGGAGCCAGCTACTAAAGCAGTCAGACGTGTTTCTCTACAGCTCCAGGCTTGCAGCTATAAAACTAAGAAATAAGCCAAGTATAATAGCTGGAAACTATTCTACTGCTCAACAAAACATAGGAGCTATCTACTCCAATCTGCAGATGATGAAAGATATGGTATAGTTGTGTCTTTTAGTCATTATACTTCATATAAATATACCGCGTGGAGTCACTCAGCTCCATTAACTTACAGCTAACTTGCCTATCATGGATGCACTGCAGGCATGGGAGCAGAAAATGGAGCACCTTCTAGAGAGGCATTATAGAAACCTTACTGAGGTCATACTGTCGCTACTAGCTCACATATCGGAAGCGCAACTAAAACAATTCTGGGAAGGCTGACCCGTTGTTAGTTAGCGGGAGTTGTGAAGGTACAGAGAGTCCGACTAGGGGGAGATTTGAGGATCGTGAGACTGAGCCGGATGCCTATTATTACAACCTGCGTGACACTCTCATTGATAAACGGAGATCCCCATGTGAGTCCGGCAATTCTCTACATAATATACTTACGCCGGTTACAGATTGTCCAGCAACTGCTTTTGCTTGTCGCCCTCAAGATCCTGCAGCTCCGTTTACCTTTCCCTTGGCGTCGATGGAGAATTTCTCAAAAGCCACTACAGCGGATTGGGTTTGCCCAGGTCAGCTATGGAGAGAGGAGCTGAATGATGCCATTGGCGAGAGTTTGGCAAGAGAACAGATGATTGCACAGGGCCTAGCTACTTCCTCTGCTGTATTTGTGCCAGACATAGGGGAAGAGGTTTTGGATGCGATGCGGCTCAGTTTGTTAACGTAGTCGACTACGAGAGTACTAATGTGGATCCAATCTGTCAAACCACATGCTGTTAACTACATTCTATACAGTCCCACACTACAACCTGAATTGGACCTACCCTTAACTCGCTTCACAAAGGCTGGAGTAGGGTGAATATGGCTAGTGTCACAGAAGCCTCAACCATCCGCTCCAACATCAGGCTTCCTCTCAGCTGTGACTTTTATATGTTTGTGAGAGCCCTATGCAGTGGATACTACACTGGTTTTAAATGCCTTTTGACGTTTGGCCATACTGAACTATCCCTGAATCTCTTCCTGATATAATAAAACTTATACTACTCTTGATGACTGTTCCCACTTACATAACGCCAGGAATACTTGTCTGATATCCTGCATGAACAATTAGGTTGAAATAGGGTATATTTGTGCCCACAATAGATTTTAACATGTATGGGATAGGTTTGCTGCGTATAATTTAATACTACTTATTATGCTATTTGTTGCTTGTTTACCTGCATGATCATGGTAGGGGTTCTATAATATAAACAGTCAGTTTATTAGCATGAGCTAGATTAGTTAGATAGTCTATTGTTTTACATTTTCCGGTCCAATGCCAAAGCATTCTATTTCATCTGGAGCTTGGTTTATTTTAACTGTTCTTGCATCCTACTCCTCTCCTGTAATCTATGAGTCTGCAATGTAAACTTTTTATATGCTACATTAACAATTTAATACTACTCTATGCTTTTCCACTTAATGCATGTAAGGGTTGTACTGTACAAGGTTTGCAGTTTGAGATGCGTTGCCAGAGCACATATATTGTGCAGCAGGGGTTTATATCGCCGCCATTTTTTATTAGCATATGATATGGATTGGCTTTCATAGCAAAGCAAATAGAGATCTTAACCTTATTATTTAGTCTACTAAATAGGTTCAGAGTCAACGCTAACAAAGTGATAGCCCTATCATTAGAACACTAGGTTCAAAACTTCCACTATGTTTTCTATGAGTATACAGATATTATTCTACTAAACCACATACAGAGGAACTATGGTATCCGCTCAGTCCTATTATCTAGCTGTAATTGTTTTTAATTTAGGATCTCTTGTTCTTAGCTCTCATTACTGACAGAAATTGATATGTTAGCTCCTGCTTATACAATATTTCAGGGCTTAGAAGCTAATTTACAATGCGAACTGGCTCTTTATGTGTGTTTACTATTCCTTACATATTTATCCAAGCCTTTGCCACCAGCAACACACACTCTTTCTTTACTAAAGTTTTGTGTTTTATTCTATTTGCTATTGGAATTACTGCTACTGTATGATATCTGAGCATCTGATGGGGTTTGTATTGTTTATTATCCTTGGCATTTATCTATTTTCCTATGCTTGATATCATACTATCAGCAAATGTAAGTGGATGGTGATTGATGCTAACCCTGAATGTGCACAAGTTATCTGTAATGCAGACGTTTAATGCCACTTAACCCTATTTTTATTTTATTGTTACACTTTACTATATTAGCACAGGATAAAATACTTATCATGGTCTTACTATTTTTACTGTAATAGCCAGTGAACTATTGCAAATAACAGAATTTTAGTTTTTTGGAGACAGATTTTACCTAAGTTTTATATGTTTCTTCTGCCCCCCGCCCACGCCCCATTGGGTTTACATTGCAAACATTGGCAATTACATCCTATAGCACCTTTATCCCCATATACTTTTATTTACTATAATATCCTCAGGTTTCTGATGTATAGGTTTCTTCACCAACTGTATCTCCCCTCACCCTTTCCCGCCCTACATTTGTGGGTGGGTCATATCCACCATCCCTTTACCGTCTGTGTCCAGTGGTGACAACATTCCTGAGGGGAGATGCTACATTAATGCTCTATAGATCATTTCACCCTCACTGGATCAGAGTTATCCCTGCTTTTTCTTGATATTCACTACAAATCATACTTAACTCTCATATACTTTAGCGCTGCACGCCACGCATTATGTTATGATAACTAATTGACCTAGTCAATTAACATTTCTATGGTCTTCCGCCCCCCCATTGCAGTTGACCATTGCTATTTACCTTGTTATTCTTATTATTCTCATCATATAATTTCTTATTATTTTCATCACATAGCTCAAGTATAATAATATTGCTACATAGAAAACTTATCTATATAGCGGTGCTTACCCACTGATATTTCCCCAACTCCCCCCGTGCCTTATATTTTGCTCTTGGTATCAAGACCCTTTAATAACGAGAGGCATCCAATTTAATGACGAACTAGTTATTTAAGTTCTCAAGAAGTTCATGATAAATTGGGTCTGCTTAGTAGCTACAGTGCTCTTCCAGAGCGTCTTTTACCACAATGGCCTGGAATAATAGCTACTCCCATTATAAAATAAAAAAACATAAACATTTATTATATGTTTCCTTTTTTTGTCGTATTGTTGTTTAGACAATCATTGTTATGTTCTATAAAATGTATTTGTCATATTTTTATGATGTCATTATAAAAAATCCTCAATAAAAAATTATTTAGATAAAAAACCTAACACTATCCCCCAAAGATCCACTTACAGTTTTTGAAGACCGGATATCCATCCTCAACGAAGCAGCAGAAGTCCTCATCGAAGCCGGCAGAAGTCTTCATCCAAGCGGGCCGAAGACTTCATCCAAGCCAGCAGAAGTCTTCATCCAGACGGCATCTTCTATCTTCATCCATCCGGCGCGGAGCGGCTCCATCTTCAAGACATCTGTCGTGGAGCATCCTCTTCTGATGACGGCTAATGAAGAATGAAGGTTCCTTTAAGGGACGTCATCCAAGATGGCATCCCTTGAATTCCGATTGGCTGATAGAATTCTACCAGCCAATCAGAATTAAAGGTGAAAAAATCCTATTGGCTGATGCAATCAGCCAATAGGATTGAGCTTCAATCCTATTGGCTGATCCAATCAGCCAATAGGATTGAGCTCGCATTCTATTGGCTGTTCCAATCAGCCAATAGAATGCAAGCTCAATCCTATTGGCTGATTGGATCAGCCAATAGGATTGAAGCTCGATCCTATTGGCTGATTGCATCAGCCAATAGGATTTTTTCACCTTTAATACCGATTGGCTAATAGAATTCTATTAGCCAATCGGAATTCAAGGGACGACATCTTGGATGACGTCCCTTAAAGGAACCGTCATTCTTCGTTAGCCGTCGGAAGAAGAGCCGGCTACAAAAAAAGCCTAACACTCACAATAAAGGAGCGTAAAGCTCTGTAACGCAGCCCCATTGATTCCTATGGGGAAACAAAATTTATGTTTGCACCTAACACCCTAACATAAACCCCTATTCTAAACACCCCCTAATCTGCCGCCCCCGACATCGCGACACCTACCTACACTTATTAACCCCATAATCTGCTGCCCCCAATGTTGTCGCTACCTACATTACACTTATTAACCACTTATTAACCCCTAAACCTAACCCTAAGTCTAACCCTAACACTAACTAACTTTAATATAATTAAAATAAATCTAAATAAAAATTACTATCATTAACTAAATAATACCTATTTAAAACTAAATACTTACCTGTAAAATAAACCCTAAGGCCTAGATTTAGAGTTCGGCGTTAGCCGTGAAAACCAGCGTTAGAGGCTTCTAACGCTGGTTTTAGGCTACCGCCGGTATTTGGAGTCACTCAAAATAGGGTCTAACGCTCACTTTTCAGCCGCGACTTTTCCATACCGCAGATCCCCTTACGTCAATTGCGTATCCTATCTTTTCAATGGGATCTTCCTAACGCCGGTATTTAGAGTCGTTTCTGAAGTGAGCGTTAGAGCTCTAACGACAAAACTCCAGCCGCCGAAAAAAAGCAGGAGTTAAGAGCTTTCTGGGCTAACGCCGGTTCATAAAGCTCTTAACTACTGTACCCTAAAGTACACTAACACCCATAAACTACCTATGTACCCCTAAACTGAGGTCCCCCCACATCGCCGCAACTCGATTCAAATTTTTTAACCCCTAATCTGCCAACCGCCACCTACGTTATACTTATGTACCCCTAATCTGCTGCCCCTAACACCGCCGACCCCTGTATTATATTTATTAACCCCTAACCTGCCCCCCTCAACGTCGCCGCCAGCTACTTACAATAATTAACCCCTAATCTGCCGACCGCAAAGCGCCGCCACCTACGTTATCCTTATGTACCCCTAATCTGCCCCCCTCAACGTCGCCGACACCTGCCTACACTTATTAACCCCTAATCTGCCGAGCGGACCTGAGCGCTACTATAATAAAGTTATTAACCCCTAATCCGCCTCACTAACCCTATCATAAATAGTATTAACCCCTAATCTGCCCTCCCTAACATCGCCGACACCTAACTTCAATTATTAACCCCTAATCTGACGACCGGAGCTCATCGCTACTATAATAAATGGATTAACCCCTAAAGCTAAGTCTAACCCTAACACTAACACCCCCCTAACTTAAATATAATTTACATCTAACGAAATTAATTAACTCTTATTAAATAAATTATTCCTATTTAAAGCTAAATACTTACCTGTAAAATAAATCCTAATATAGCTACAATATAAATTATAATTACATTGTAGCTATTTTAGGATTAATATTTATTTTACAGGCAACTTTGTAATTATTTTAACCAGGTACAATAGCTATTAAATAGTTAAGAACTATTTAATAGTTACCTAGTTACAATAATAACAAAATTACCTGTAAAATAAGTCCTAACCTAAGTTATAATTAAACCTAACACTACCCTATCAATAAATTAATTAAATAAAATACCTACAATTACCTACAATAAAACCTAACACTACACTATCAATAAATAAATTAAATACAATTTCTACAAATAACTACAATTACATAAACTAACTAAAGTACAAAAAATAAAAAAGAACTAAGTTACAAAAAATAAAAAAATATTTACAAACATAAGATAAATATTACAACAATTTTAAACTAATTACACCTACTCTAAGCCCCCTAATAAAATAACAAAGACCCCCAAAATAAAAAAAATGCCCTACCCTATTCTAAATTAATAAATTTAAAAGCTCTTTTACCTTACCAGCCCTGAACAGGGCCCTTTGCGGGGCATGCCCCAAGAAAATCAGCTCTTTTGCCTGTAAAAAAAACATACAATACCCCCCCCCAACATTATACAACCCACCACCCACATACCCCTAATCTAACCCAAACCCCCCTTAAATAAACCTAACACTAAGCCCCTGAAGATCTTCCTACCTTGTCTTCACCTCAACAGGTATCACCGATCTGTCCTGGCATCCGGTGCTGAAGAGGTCCAGAAGAGGCTCCAAAGTCTTCCTCCTATCCGGCAAGAAGAGGACATCCGGACCGGCAAACATCTTCATCCAAGCGGCATCTTCGATCTTCTTCCATCCGGTGCGGAGCGGGTCCATGTTGAAGCTGCCGACGCGGATCCATCCTCTTCTTCCGGCGTCTAACGACGAATGACGGTTCCTTTAAGGGACGTCATCCAAGATGGCGTCCCTCGAATTCCGATTGGCTGATAGGATTCTATCAGCCAATCGGAATTAAGGTAGGAATATTCTGATTGGCTGATGGAATCAGCCAATCAGAATCAAGTTCAATCCGATTGGCTGATCCAATCAGCCAATCAGATTGAGCTCGCATTCTATTGGCTGTTCCGATCAGCCAATAGAATGCGAGCTCAATCTGATTGGCTGATTGGATCAGCCAATCGGATTGAACTTGATTCTGATTGGCTGATTCCATCAGCCAATCAGAATATTCCTACCTTAATTCCGATTGGCTGATAGAATCCTATCAGCCAATCGGAATTCGAGGGACGCCATCTTGGATGACGTCCCTTAAAGGAACCATCATTCATCGGGAGACGCCGGAAGAAGAGGATGGATCCGCGTCGGCTGCTTCAACATGGACCCGCTCCGCACCGGATGGAATAAGATCGAAGATGCCGCTTGGATGAAGATGTTTGCCGGTCCGGATGTCCTCTTCTTGCCGGATAGGAGGAAGACTTTGGAGCCTCTTCTGGACCTCTTCAGCACCGGATGCCAGGACAGATCGGTGATACCTGTTGAGGTGAAGACAAGGTAGGAAGATCTTCAGGGGCTTAGTGTTAGGTTTATTTAAGGGGGGTTTGGGTTAGATTAGGGGTATGTGGGTGGTGGGTTGTAATGTTGGGGGGGGGTATTGTATGTTTTTTTTTACAGGCAAAAGAGCTGATTTTCTTGGGGCATGCCCCGCAAAGGGCCCTGTTCAGGGCTGGTAAGGTAAAAGAGCTTTTAAATTTATTAATTTAGAATAGGGTAGGGCATTTTTTTATTTTGGGGGTCTTTGTTATTTTATTAGCGGGCTTAGAGTAGGTGTAATTAGTTTAAAATTGTTGTAATATTTATCTTATGTTTGTAAATATTTTTTTTATTTTTTGTAACTTAGTTCTTTTTTATTTTTTGTACTTTAGTTAGTTTATGTAATTGTAGTTATTTGTAGAAATTGTATTTAATTTATTTATTGATAGTGTAGTGTTAGGTTTTATTGTAGGTAATTGTAGGTATTTTATTTAATTAATTTATTGATAGGGTAGTGTTAGGTTTAATTATAACTTAGGTTAGGACTTATTTTACAGGTAATTTTGTTGTTATTTTAACTAGGTAACTATTAAATAGTTCTTAACTATTTAATAGCTATTGTACCTGGTTAAAATAATTACAAAGTTGCCTGTAAAATAAATATTAATCCTAAAATAGCTACAATGTAATTATAATTTATATTGTAGCTATATTAGGATTTATTTTACAGGTAAGTATTTAGCTTTAAATAGGAATAATTTATTTAATAAGAGTTAATTAATTTCGTTAGATGTAAATTATATTTAAGTTAGGGGGGTGTTAGTGTTAGGGTTAGACTTAGCTTTAGGGGTTAATCCATTTATTATAGTAGCGATGAGCTCCGGTCGTCAGATTAGGGGTTAATAATTGAAGTTAGGTGTCGGCGATGTTAGGGAGGGCAGATTAGGGGTTAATACTATTTATGATAGGGTTAGTGAGGCGGATTAGGGGTTAATAACTTTATTATAGTAGCGCTCAGGTCCGCTCGGCAGATTAGGGGTTAATAAGTGTAGGCAGGTGTCGGCGACGTTGAGGGGGGCAGATTAGGGGTTAATAAATATAATATAGGGGTCGGCGGTGTTAGGGGCAGCAGATTAGGGGTACATAGGGATAATGTAAGTTGCGGCGGTTTACGGAGCGGAAGATTAGGGGTTAATAATATAATGCAGGGGGCGGCAGATTAGGGGTTAATAAGTGTAAGGTTAGGGGTGTTTAGACTCGGGGTACATGTTAGAGTGTTAGGTGCAGACGTAGGAAGTGTTTCCCCATAGGAAACAATGGGGCTGCGTTAGGAGCTGAACGCTGCTTTTTTGCAGGTGTTAGGTTTTTTTTCAGCTCAAACAGCCCCATTGTTTCCTATGGGAGAATCGTGCACGAGCACGTTTTTGAGGCTGGCCGCGTCCGTAACCAACTCTGGTATCGAGAGTTGCATTTGCGGTAAAAATGCTCTACGCTCCTTTTTTTGGAGCCTAACGCAGCATTTTTTTGGACTCTCGATACCAGAGTTAATTTTATGGTGCGGCCAGAAAAAAGCCCGCGTAGCGTTAACAACCCATCTACCGCCAAACTCCAAATCTAGGCCTTAGCTAGCTACAATATAACCAATAGTTACATTGTGTCTAGCTTAGGGTTTATTTTTATTTCACAGGCAAGTTTGTATTTATTTTAACTAGGTTGACTAGTTAATAAATAGTTATTAACTATTTACTAACTACCAAGCTAAAATAAATACAAATTTACCTGTAAAATAAAACCTAACCTGAGTTGCACTAACACCTAACCTTACACTACAATTAAATAAATTACATTAATTAAATACAATTAACTAAATTACAAAAACAAACAAACACTAA
Source organism: Bombina bombina (assembly GCF_027579735.1). NCBI lineage: Eukaryota > Metazoa > Chordata > Amphibia > Anura > Bombinatoridae > Bombina > Bombina bombina. The sequence continues at coordinate 322,107,084 of NC_069501.1, read as the reverse complement.
TTTACACAAAATAAAAAAAGAAATGATCAAATATTTAAACTAATTACACCTAATCTAATAGCCCTATCAAAATAAAAAGCCCCCCCCCCCCCAAATAAAAAAACCCTAGCCTAAACTAAACTACCAATAGCCCTTAAAAGGGCCTTTTGCAGGGCATTGCCCCAAAGAAATCAGCTCTTTTACCTGTAAAAAAATAATACAAACAACCCCCCAACAGTAAAAGTAAGGCTATTAGATTAGGTGTAATTAGTTTAAATATTTGATAATTTAGTTTTTATTTTGTGTAATTTAGTGGGCTTTTTTTTTTGTAATTTTGTTAATTGTATTTAATTAATGTAATGTATTTAATTGTAACGTAACTCAGGTTAGGTTTTATTTTACAGGTCATTTTGTATTTATTTTTACTAGGTAGTTATTAAATAGTTAATAACTATTTACTAACTAGTCTACCTAGTTAGAATAAATACAAACTTAGCTGTGAAATAAAAATAAAACCTAAGATAGCTACAATGTAACTATTAGTTATATTGTAGTTAGCTTAGGGTTTATTTTACAGGTAAGTATTTAGTTTTAAATAGGAATTATTTAGTTAATGATAGTATTTTTTATTTAGATTTATTTTAATAATATTAGTTAGTTAGTGTTAGGGTTAGACTTAGGGTTAGGTTTAGGGGTTAATAAGTGGTTAATAAGTGTAATGTAGGTAGCGACAACATTGGGGGCAGCAGATTATGGGGTTAATAAGTGTAGGTACGTGTCGCAATGTCGGGGGCGGCAGATTAGGGGTGTTTAAACTCAGGGTTTATGTTAGGGTGTTAGGTGCAAACATAAATTTTGTTTCCCCATAGGAATCAATGGTGCTGCGTTACGGAGCTTTACGCTCCTTTATTGTGAGTGTTAGGCTTTTTTTTAGCCGGCTCTCCCCATTGATGTCTATTGGGAAATCGTGTACGAGCACGTAAAACCAGCTCACAGCAGTGTTGGTATTTGAGTGCGGTATGGAGCTCAATTTTGCTCAACGCTCACATATTGCCTGCTAACATCGGGTTTATGAAAATCTGTAATAGCAGCACTATAGGGAGGTGAGTGGTGACAATTACTTGCAAGTTAGCACCGAGCCGCTCATAACGCAAAACTCGTAATCTAGCCGAATGTTACGTTTTAGTATAAGGTAGCTTAGGTTTTATTTCAGAGGTAAGTTTGTATTTATTTTAACTAGGTAGTTAGTAAATAGTTAATAACTATTTACTAAATAGTCTATCTAGTTAAAATAAATACAAACTTACTTGTGAAATAAAAATAAAACTTAAGATAGCTACAATGTAACTATTAGTTATATTGTAGCTATCTTAGGTTTTATTTCACAGGTAAGTATTTAGTTTTAACTAGGTATTATTTAGTTAATAATAGTAACTTTAATTTAGATCTAATTTCATTATGTTAAAGTTAGGGGGTTTTAGGGTTAGGTTTAGGGGTTAATATAGTTTAATTTAGGTTGTTTTGATGTGGGGGGCTGGCGGTTTAGGGGTTAATAGGTTTATTTAGTTAATAATTGTAAGTTTAATTTAGATCTATTTTATTTATGTTAAAGTTAGGGGGTGTTAGGGTTACGTTAGGGTTACATTAGGGTTAGGGGTTAAAAGTTTAATTTAGGTTGTTGCGATGTAGGGGGCTGACGGTTTAGGGGTTAATAGTTTTATTTAGTGGTAGTGATGTGGGAGGCAAGAGTTTTAGGGGTTATTAGCTTTATTTAGGTGGCAGCGATATCGGGAGTAGCGGAATAGGGGTTAATAACTTTAATCTAGTTGTGGCAATGTTGGAGCATGGAGGATAAGGGGTTAATAACTTTTGTATAGTGGCGGCAATATCCGGAGTTGCAGATTAGGGGTTAATACCTTTATTTAGGTGGCGGCGATATCGGGAGCGGCAGATTAGGGGTTAAAAACTGTAGGCAGGCATCAGCGATGTCAGGGGTAGCAGATTGGGGTGTTTAGACTCAGGATTTATGTTAGGGTGTTTAATCTGTCTTTTCTTTTTCACTATAGACATCAATGGGGCTGCGTTACGGAGCTTTTGTTACCACGATCGCAGGTGTTAGCCTTTTTTTTTGCCGGCTCTCCCCATTGATGCCTATGGGGAAAGCGTGCACGAGCACGTCAAACACAGTGCTTGTTTTGTGTGCAGTATGGAGCTTAAAATATCCATATCGCACGCGCATGCAGTGTTTTTCAAAACTTGTAATGGCAGCGCTAAAGGGGGTTAAATAACACAACTTTTGTTGCTTTCTTTACCTTCCCTATAGCGCTCAAAACTCGTAATCTAGGTGTCTCTAACTAACTATATATAAATATATATATATATATATATATACAGGGAGTGCAGAATTATTAGGCAAATGAGTATTTTGACCACATCATCCTCTTTATGCATGTTGTCTTACTCCAAGCTGTATAGGCTCGAAAGCCTACTACCAATTAAGCATATTAGGTGATGTGCATCTCTGTAATGAGAAGGGGTGTGGTCTAATGACATCAACACCCTATATCAGGTGTGCATAATTATTAGGCAACTTCCTTTCCTTTGGCAAAATGGGTCAAAAGAAGGACTTGACAGGCTCAGAAAAGTCAAAAATAGTGAGATATCTTGCAGAGGGATGCAGCACTCTTAAAATTGCAAAGCTTCTGAAGCGTGATCATCAAACAATCAAGCGTTTCATTCAAAATAGTCAACAGGGTCGCAAGAAGCGTGTGGAAAAACCAAGGCGCAAAATAACTGCCCATGAACTGAGAAAAGTCAAGCGTGCAGCTGCCAAGATGCCACTTGCCACCAGTTTGGCCATATTTCAGAGCTGCAACATCACTGGAGTGCCCAAAAGCACAAGGTGTGCAATACTCAGAGACATGGCCAAGGTAAGAAAGGCTGAAAAATGACCACCACTGAACAAGACACAAGCTGAAACGTCAAGACTGGGCCAAGAAATATCTCAAGACTGATTTTTCTAAGGTTTTATGGACTGATGAAATGAGAGTGAGTCTTGATGGGCCAGATGGATGGGCCCGTGGCTGGATTGGTAAAGGGCAGAGAGCTCCAGTCCGACTCAGACGCCAACAAGGTGGAGGTGGAGTACTGGTTTGGGCTGGTATCATCAAAGATGAGCTTGTGGGGCCTTTTCGGGTTGAGGATGGAGTCAAGCTCAACTCCCAGTCCTACTGCCAGTTTCTGGAAGACACCTTCTTCAAGCAATGGTACAGGAAGAAGTCTGCATCCTTCAAGAAAAACATGATTTTCATGCAGGACAATGCTCCATCACACGCATCCAAGTACTCCACAGCGTGGCTGGCAAGAAAGGGTATAAAAGAAGAAAATCTAATGACATGGCCTCCTTGTTCACCTGATCTGAACCCCATTGAGAACCTGTGGTCCATCATCAAATGTGAGATTTACAAGGAGGGAAAACAGTACACCTCTCTGAATAGTGTCTGGGAGGCTGTGGTTGCTGCTGCACGCAATGTTGATGGTGAACAGATCAAAACACTGACAGAATCCATGGATGGCAGGCTTTTGAGTGTCCTTGCAAAGAAAGGTGGCTATATTGGTCACTGATTTGTTTTTGTTTTGTTTTTGAATGTCAGAAATGTATATTTGTGAATGTTGAGATGTTATATTGGTTTCACTGGTAAAAATAAATAATTGAAATGGGTATATATTTGTTTTTTGTTAAGTTGCCTAATAATTATGCACAGTAATAGTCACCTGCACACACAGATATCCCCCTAAAATAGCTATAACTAAAAACAAACTAAAAACTACTTCCAAAACTATTCAGCTTTGATATTAATGAGTTTTTTGGGTTCATTGAGAACATGGTTGTTGTTCAATAATAAAATTAATCCTCAAAAATACAACTTGCCTAATAATTCTGCACTCCCTGTATATATTTATACAGTATATATACCATTATAGAATAAGCATAATCTATTTTTCCTTTTTAAAATCAGAATCTTTAACTTAACATGTTCATGTCAAAAAATATTTTAGCATGTATAAATAGTGCTCTTTAATGTGCACTATGGGATTTTTTTTTACAGTTTTATGTCGCTTTAAAAGAATCATGAAATCTTTCTGTCTATTGTTAGAAAAAAATGTTGTACTGGTACAACAGTTAATGGACCTCACCATTAAAAATAGCAATCAAAATGTTAAATAAAATTGAACTGTTTAATAAGATTCATACATTAAGGGCTATTTTACAAGTGGCTCGCTAATGAGGAATCAATAAGAAATATTGCTGGACCGCGCTAACATTAGTCCATGATAAATTCTATTTACCAGAGAAGGGTTAGCACGGCCGACATTACTCTAGCGCAACTTATACTTTCAATAGATATCGCGACCATGCTAAATAGCACTCATATTACAAGTTAAAAGTTATGAGTTGCATTCAAGTACAAGCTGAAACTGTGCTAGCATATTTAGTGTGTATATATATATATATATATATATATATATATATATATTTCTTTTGATATAATTTATAGATTTATTTCTTTTGTTTGTATTGATATGACACAAAAAAGTCGAGAAAAATAGCCAAATCTGACACATTCCACGCAAAACTCAAAAAATGGACTGTACAAAATTATTGCCACCTTCTCATAATTGTAAGAAATAAATTGCATTCCAAGTTTGTGATGCTCCTGTAATTTGTCATCAAACTCACCTGTATTAATTAACAGGTGCTGACAATATAGAAATCAGATCGTCAACCAGTAAAAATGGTGACAAATTGACTCAACCATTCTGTTGTGTGTCTCTGTGTACCACACTGAGCATGGAGAAGAGAAAGAGCAACAAAGAATTGTCTGAGGATTTGAGCACAAAAAATGTGGAAAAGCATGGACTATCTCAAGGTTACAAGTCCATCTCCAGAGATCTTAATGTTCCTGTGTCCACTGTGTGCAACATTGTCAAGAAGTTAACAGCCCATGGCACTGTAGCTAATATTCTTGGACATGGACAAAAGAGAAAAATTGATAAAAGATTGAAAAGAAGGATTGTTTGAATGGTGGATAAAGAACCTCGATCAACTTACAGACAAATTCAAGCTGACCTTCAAGCACAGGGTACAAATGTGTCAGCTGGCACTATACGTCGCCATGGTAGGAGACCCAGGAGGACCCCACTGCTGACACAGAAACATAAAAAAGCCAGATTGGAGTTTGCCAAAACTTACCTGAGGAAGCCAAAATCCTTTTGGGAGAATGTGCTGTTGACAGACGAAACAAAATTACAGCTTTGTGATAAAGTCCATCATTGTACTGTTTTCGAGAAAGATAAATGAGGCAATTAAAGAGAAGAATATAGTCCCTACAGTCAAACATGGTGGAGGTTCACTGATGTTTTGGGGTTTCTTTGCTGCTTCAGGCACTAGATATCTTGATTGTGGGCATGGCATTATGAAATCTGAAGTCTACCAAAGAATTCTGTGGTGCAGTGTAGGGCCCAGTGCCAGAATGTTGGGTCTCCATCAGAGGTCATGGGTCTTACAGCAGGACAATGACCCAATGCATATGTCAAAAAGCACCCAGAAATGGTTTAAGACAAAGCGTTGGAGAGTACTGAACTGGCCAGCAATGAGTCCAGCTCTCAATCCCATAGAACACCTGTGGAGAGATCTCAAAACTGATACCTGGAGCAGTTGGTGAAAGAAGAGTGGTCCAAAATTCCAGTAGACAGGTGTAAGAAACTCATTGATGGTTTCAGGAAGATATTTATTTCATTTATTTTTCCAAAGGGTGTGCTACCAAATATTAAATTGAGGGTGCTAATAATTTTATCCAGTCTATTTTTGGAATTTTGCGCCGAATGAGTCAGATTTGGCTTTTTTTTCTAAACTTTTTTGTGTCATACCAATACAAACAAAAGAAATAAACATGAGAATGCCTAAACATTTGTAATTGCAACAATTTTCTGGGCAAAGTGGAGCATTATTTATGCAGGCGTGCCAATATTTTTGACCATGACTGTATATATATATATATATATATATATGTGTGTGTATATATATATATATATATATATATATATATATATATATATGTAAAAATATGTTTATGTGTACATGTTTATAAATGTCATATTATTGTATATGTGTATTTATGTGTTTATATGTTTAAATTACATACATACATACACATATAAGACATATAATATATGCGCTAATCCATCAGTGCTAAATTTTTTAGTTTGAGCGTAGCTTTTAAAAAAAAAAAAAAATAGAATCTGGGCCAAAATGAGTAACTTTGATTTATTTTACTACTACTAGACAACTAAACAATGTAAAATATATATACATGCACTGGGCTATAATACAAGTGGTGCAGTATTATTAATATATAATGCACTAAGCAATATTGCGACAGCTACCTAGCGCAGATATTACACGTTTAAAGTAAACAGGTGCACTCGAGTGCAAACTTTGCGCTACACAGATTTGCAAAACTGAAGACCATGCATAAAGTGTAAGGGTTAAAAATAGTTGCACAAAACACAATATAAATACATTAGAATAAAGTATTACGCTCATTTATAAACTTTCTGCTAAAAATATTTTATAAAAATAATTAATAAAAAGGGTTAAAAAGAATATGATATATGACAAGGTATTTGATTGGGAAAGGCTAGAATGTATACTTACATGTCTAAATTTGTGTGTATATATACGTATGTACATGTCTATTCATGTGTTTATAGGTCTAAATATGTATATATGTTATTGTTAAAGTAAGATATCCGGGTAATCCTTGGATTACCCGGGTAAAATGGACATTACCAAAGCGGCTGTGGGTAAAGTCCAATGTATTTTAATTCCCCAATCTAAATTGTTTTTTTGCCTCCATCTAGGTGGTTTAAGGGGGATGCCCCGCCGATCCTCTGGCATCCACCCCAAGTGAACCTTGGGGAATAAGGTTTTACCTGGATAATCCTAGGATTACCCAATATATAACTTTATCCATAACATAAACACACATATATATGACCGTAATAGGCGGATCAGACTGATATACTGCAGGAAAGTTCTACTCTGTGAAAAGCATTACTGGGCTAAAAGAAGCTGCACCCAAGTGGTAAATCACCATAGAACAGGCTAACAATGGTATTGAGCCAGTTGTTCATTCCTGTGAGTGTGCTTCTCTCTGTGTGTATTTAGTCTCCCTATGGGAAAAATGGGAAACCAGGCGTGGACTCCTTGTTCAGTGTGCTTAGAGGAATATGGCTACACCTCACTGACGAGGCCCAATAAAGGCCGAAACGATTGTCTGGGGTTGCTGTGTTCCTTGTTCAGAGAGGAAATGCCTGGCATTTTGGCACTGGACTGACCGTAATAGGTGGATCAGACTGATATACTACAGGAAAGTTCTACTCTGTGAAAAGCATTACTGGGCTAAAAGAAGCTGCACCCAGGTGGTAAATCGCCATAGAACAGGCTAACAATGGTATTGAGCCAGTTGTTCATTCCTGTGAGTGTGCTTCTCTCTGTGTGTATTTAGTCTCCCTATGGGAAAAAGGGGAAACCAGGCATGGACTCCTTGTTCAGTGTGCTTAGAGGAATATGGCTACACCTCACTGACGAGGCCCAATAAAGGCCGAAACGATTGTCTGGGGTTGATGTGTTCCTTGTTCAGAGAGGAATTGCCTGGTATTTTGGCAATTGACTGACCGTAATAGGCCTGATCAGACTGAAATACTACAGGAAAGTTCTACTCTGTAAAAAGCATTACGGGGCTAAAAGAAGCTGCACCCACGTGGTAAATCGCCATAGAACAGGCTAACAATGGTATTGAGCCAGTTGTTTGTTCCTGTGAGTGTGCTTCTCTCTGTGTGTATGTGTGTATGTATATATATATATATATATATATATATATATATATACATACACACACACACACACTTTGTAACCCTTTCCACTCAAATTCCTTTAAATTGTAATGTGTTCTACTGTGCTTTTAATATAAATATTTAACATTCTAGTGTTCTTCACTTAAAGAACATTTTCTTTTTAAATATTTATTTATATATATATATATATATATATATATATACCTTTTTATATAAATATATAGGTAAAGATATATATTTTCTTAAAATAATCATATAAATATAGAAATAAGTATTTGAAATAAAAAGAACATTTTAAAGAATGTTAAATATTCATAACTACCTTTAGTTTAAGAAAAGTTGGTCTAATGCACTGTAGTTTTTTTTTAACAACTTGTTCCATTTAAGTTTTCCGGAGAAGAAGTAAATGCGCTCACAATATCCGATGTCCTGAAGTTAGCGCGCATCAGGTTTCGCTTGTGCAAACGTTTTTACTTTCAGCTTATGCTTAAAGGTTACCTCTAGTAAAGCTTGCATGCAAGCAAATTTATTTTTAAAATTAGCATGCTACTTGTAATCTGGCCCATTATGTTTTACATTATTTAATTAAAACTTGATGTGCTATTAGTACATCTTAGGAGTGTCCTCCAGTAATATTAGTACAGTTTATGAATTATAAATATTAATAATCAAAAACAATAATAAAATTATAGTCAGCAATACATCCAATGAATATAGTAGAACCTTAGCAGTACACTCCAGCTAAATATTATGTAATCTCTGTAGTGTACTCCAAAATAATACTGTTGAGATGTTCAGCAATTAATGACAATAAAATTACTATTAAATATTAATATTTAATCCCAAATTTTTTTAAAAAAAACTAAATTCTTGATCAGGTAAATTTTTATAAACACAGTGACTATATTTATGCAGTGAATAGGATATTGATTATGACCAGAGATATATGATCGATTATTACAATATTAAAATATAAAGCAAGCTAAAGAAATATTTAGATTAATATTCAATTAAATTGTCTGTTATCCTGTATATGGCCACAATTTTATTTGGAAATTAATCTTACTCAAAATGAATTCAATATCACAATTGAATTTTACTAGAACAATTTATAATTACCCAGCAACATTAACCAATTTAACATATGACTTATTTAACAACGTTTAGGCAACACATATATCCAAGTCTAATGGAATTTCCAGGAGAATATAATTCAACTATCTGGCCCAAAATAGTCGATTTATCAACTAGAGAAATTTATACACTTCCCAAAAATCAATATTTTTTCAATACAATAGCAATACGTTATCATCAAGCCAATTTAAATACAATTTCTAAGATATATCAGAGTAACTTCAAATTAATTTATAAGTATGGAATACAAAACCTCTTTTGTCAATAATAAATTTACTTAAAGGGACAGTCAAGTCCAAAATAAACTTTAATGATTCAAATAGGGCATGTAATTTTAAACAACTTTCCAATTTACTTTTATCAGCAATTTTGTTCTTTGTTCTCTTGGTATTCTTAGTTGAAAGCTAAACCTAGAAGGTTCATATGCTAATTTCTTAGACCTTGGAGGCTGCCTCTAATCATAATGCATTTTGACAGTTTTTCACCACTACAGGGCATTAGTTCATGTTTTTTATATAGATATTTAATATATATAACATTGAGCTTGTTCACCGGAAGTTATCTAGGAGTGAGCACTGATTGGCTAAAATGCAAGTCTGTCAAAAGAAGGCAGTCAGCAGATGCTTAGATACAAGGTAATCACAGAGGTAAAAAGTTTATTAATATAACCGTGTTGGTTATACAAAACTAGGGAATGGGTAATAAAGGGATTATCTATCTTTTTAAACAGCACAAATTCTGCTGTTGACTATCCCTTTAATACTGAAATAAATATTTTCTAGAACTCACTAATCTATGCAATATTAAATTATAAATATAAGGTTTACTTTTAAATCACAGCCTTAATTACACTACTGCGCTAAAGAACATTTAAGCTATAGTCTATTAAAAATATTGAATCCCTGTTATACAATACCAGTTAGCAAATATTTGAGAGTTTCAGTCTCAGAGTTCTCTCACTGTCATATAAGGAGATATCCACAATTTTGGAAGTGGAGTGAGCCCAATATCTATTTTCCAAAAAGAAGGTTCCAGCCGAGGTTTGTCTCATAAAGACTGTGTCACACACTAGCGTCTGTGTAAGCAAAAAAAACAAGGCAAGACAGCAAGGGCCACTTCCTTTTCATGTGCAAAGTTTTTGTCTGAGACAACTCCTCCTCCATTTCTAGAATTATGCAATTAGTGGAACTCTCATAGGCCACTTGGTAATGTAATCCCCTCACAATTAAAATGCCTTTGGCTGCATTATTTGGTTCATCCACAGGGGGCACAGGAACTTGAATGAGAAATTTTATTTTTCTATAAAGAAATGTTTTTCAAATACAGAAGTGTAATTTTTCTTACGATATTTTCATAAAGTGTCCATTTAAATACACTTATGATTTCCTAGTATTAATACAATATTGGGTCAATGTATATGGCCTATTTAATTTGACTGAGTATGTATTTATACATTTAATATTAGATATGTGTATAATTTTATATCTGATAATATTATATATATATATATATATATATATATTTATTTAATTTATACCTCTAAGAGTTTTCTCTTTATAGTATATCTTAAGGTATGTATTTTGAGAGCTATATTGTTACCTGGTGGTTAAGGGGTATAATAATATTTTCATTATACTATTAAACATTTGATTTTAATAGAATCATATCATTTCATATTCTGATCTTGATTCTTTTTCCATTTAATATAGCTATATTCCATTATCTGAGGACATTTCTTGATATTTTTTTAGTTTATAAAAACAAAATTATGATATAAATCATAGTACAAATTACATATGTATGTACCAGTCATATTTAGAACCTTTTATACATTAGATATCTAAATAAACATGTAATTTATTCTCAACATAGTTTATCAAGCATTTTTAAGTTTACCAATATATTTATTTATTTAATTCACTTCATAGTTGTGACATGAGTTAGGAATGATATTGGTAATCTAAAATATATATATATATATATATATATATATATATATATATATATATATATATACCCTCATACAGTACTGAGGTATATTAAATATCTGAAAATTATGGACACCAGTTAAATTTTAAAATTTCATTTTCAATGGAGTTCATCTCAAGTTTAGTTGTTCCTATGCTATTTTCAATAAAGACGTTAAGTCTGGGTGTTGTATATTGAACTCAGCGTGTATTTATTAACACTGAAGTGAGAAATGGTTGTATTTCTTGAAATTTATGTATATTCCATTATAATCTTAGACTGACCGTCCACTCTCATTACGGGGATGCTCTGATCTATCTCCTATCTCATGAGGGTAATTCAATTTAAAGATTATAATCTGAGAAGACCATATTACAAAGACTCCTTTGAAGTTTATACTTTAAACAAATGTCTCCTTGTACTTTGATACATCAGATCTGTGATGTGTATCTGACAAAAAGGGGGGTCTGGGTCAGACGTCTGTGTCAGAAATTTAATAAGAGCTTCCAATAATCCGTTTTTTACATCCAAGGAATATTTCATACAACTGAAACATTAATCAATATGATATAGATATAATTTACAGTGTCACTCACAATTTACATGACATAATCCCCCTTTCCATTTCCAAGAGATATGGGATACATGTATTGGAATTGACTGAAATCTATTGGTAATTGGTGAGTGTACTGATGGTATATGCGTTATAGACAATCTAACAAAAAGAGAGTCCATTATTTTTTAATCCTAATATTCATGTTATTTAGCTAGACATCTTATTCATACTTTAAACTACAATACTTCATCAGTGTATTTGGGGACATGACCTTTCATTCTCCCTCCATGACTTGGAATTGGGACCTAGGATGGCACGCTCACAGCTGATTAATATGGACCCATTTATCCATAAAAGTATATTTTTTAGGTATCCTTATTTGATAGGCAACTGGGGATATTTTGTCAGTAATGACAAAAGGGCCCTTCCAGGAAAAAGGGAATTTCCTCCCCTAGACCTGATCTCTTCCAAAATTATAAAGATAAACTTTATCGTTTATTTCATATTCCTTTTTGGAAGTTATGAGGTCATAAGTTTTAGCAGCAGTTGCGGATTTCTCTAGGTTTTTTTGGGCATATGCAAAAGCATATTGCAGATGCTTTCTTAAATTTTCTACATATTGATGTGTAGTAGCAGCATTTATTAAATTCTGGTCTGAGGTACGATACAATAAATGTTGGGGTAGAACCAGTTTTCTACCAGTCATTAGTTCAAAGGGTGTCATCTTAGTAGCACTACTTGGTGTTGCTCGCAAAGCCATAAGGACTAGAGGTAATTTTACATCCCAGTCCTTACCTCTATCACTCACAAACTTTTTGAGTATTTTCACAATGGACTGGTTGTAATGCTCTACACCACCACTAGAGGCAGCTCTATATGCTATTTGGAGCTTTCTTTTAACCCCTAGTATTTTCCACATTTTGGTCATCACTTGTGATGAAATGAAATGCCACGATAGAATTTAATCCTTTGGAGTAAACCAAATCTGGAAAACATGTGGTTGATGATCAATGCTGCACATTTCAGCACTATTATTAGGTACACTGATGCACTCTACCTATTTGGTGAACAGGCATGTCACTGTTAACAGGTATCTGTTACCTCTGGATGACCTATTTACTGGACCAATAAAATCAATTTGTATATCTGACCACTGCATTATCATCCCCCTTTTCTGCAATGGTGGTTTGAACTGTGGAGAGATTAAACAACCTTGACAGTAGGTTTGGACATCCTTCAACATATGTGGCCAGAAAGTATAATCACGCATTATTTCATATGTTAATTTGGCCCCATGATTGCCAGATGTGGGAACATCTTGTGTATGTTGAAGCATGAGACCCCTAAACATAGTAGGTACAACACATTGTTGGATACCTGTTTTGGTGGTTCTAATTAACAAACCATCCTGTAATTTGTATTGTGATTTGGACTTCATTAAGATTCAGTCATCTTTTGAGATGGGGTTGTTTTCAGGATTTTCTATATGTTTATAGAAAATACATATAATGCAGTCTTCTTTTTGACTAGTGGTCAGGTCTTCACTAGGAGAATCCTGAGTCCATTGTACCATGTTAGGCTAATTTTGTTGTCTAGCCTGGTTTCTGGTAATGGCTTCTACATGAATCGCACCCATTAAATGGGCAATAATTAAGGAGCTCTCCAGTTATGACTTCTTGTTTGGCTAATGAATCTGCTAGATCATTGCCTTCTATATCAGGGCCTAGAATCCTGGAATGATCCTTGGTCTTTTTCCGATGTATGGTTAGTCCATTGGAAACCACGAACCTATCAATTTCACAGAACAACTTACCCTGGTTTGTTCTTAGTTTTCTGCATGCCATTTCTTTTCCAAGTTGGCAGGTATTCAACAAAACCATCACCCACATAATGTGAGTCAGTAATGATCACAAATTCATGAATACCTTGCTCAATAGCCATCTTAATGTTTTTTTTTAGAATAGCAGTGAGTTCTGTTACGGTGAGTTCTGTGATCGGAACAGCCAATAGAATGCGAGCTCAATCTGATTGGCTGATTGGATCAGCCAATCGGATTGAACTTGATTCTGATTGGCTGATTCCATCAGCCAATCAGAATATTCCTACCTTAATTCCGATTGGCTGATAGAATCCTATCAGCCAATCGGAATTCGAGGGACGCCATCTTGGATGACGTCCCTTAAAGGAACCGTCATTCGGCTAGTAGGCGTCGGGAGAAGAGGATGTTCCGCGTCGGAGGTCTGCAAGATGGATCCGGAAGAAAGAAGATTGAAGATGCCGTTGATAGAAGACTTCATCCGGATCATGGACCTCTTCAGCTCCCGCTTGGATGAAGACTTCATCCGGATCATGGACCTCTTCAGCTCCCGCTTGGATGAAGACTTCAGCCGGATCATGGACCTCTTCAGCCCCCCGCTTGGGCTTGGATCAGGACATCGGAGGAGCTCTTCAGGACGGATCGGTGAACCTGGTATGGTGAAGATAAGGTAGGAAGATCTTCAGGGGCTTAGTGTTAGGTTTATTTAAGGGGGGTTTGGGTTAGATTAGGGGTATGTGGGTGGTGGGTTGTAATGTTGGGGGGGGGGGTATTGTATGTTTTTTTTTACAGGCAAAAGAGCTGACTTCTTTGGGGCATGCCCCGCAAAGGGCCCTGTTCAGGGCTGGTAAGGTAAAAGAGCTTTGAACTTTAGTAATATAGAATAGGGTAGGGCATTTTTTTATTTTGGGGGGCTTTGTTATTTTATTAGGGGGCTTAGAGTAGGTGTAATTAGTTTAAAATTGTTGTAATATTTTTATTATGTTTGTAAATATTTTTTTATTTTTTTGTAACTTAGTTCTTTTTTATTTTTTGTACTTTAGCTAGTTTATTTAATTGTATTTATTTGTAGGAATTGTATTTAATTAATTTATTGATAGTGTAGTGTTAGGTTAATTGTAGGTAATTGTAGGTAGTTTATTTAATTAATTTATTGATAGTGTTAGGTTTAATTGTAACTTAGGTTAGGATTTATTTTACAGGTAATTTTTGTAATTATTTTAACTATTTTAGCTATTAAATAGTTCTTAACTATTTAATAGCTATTGTACCTGGTTAAAATAAATACAAAGTTGCCTGTAAAATAAATATTAATCCTAAAATAGCTATAATATAATTATAATTTATATTGTAGCTATATTAGGATTTATTTTACAGGTAAGTATTTATCTTTAAATAGGAATAATTTATTTAATAAGAGATAATTAATTTCGTTAGATGTAAATTATATTTAATTTAGGGGGGTGTTAGTGTTAGGGTTAGACTTAGCTTTAGGGGTTAATACATTTATTAGAATAGCGGTGAGCTCCAGTCAGCAGATTAGGGGTTAATAATTGAAGTTAGGTGTCGGCGATGTTAGGGAGGGCAGATTAGGGGTTAATACTATTTATTATAGGGTTAGTGAGGCGGATTAGGGGTTAATAACTTTATTATAGTAGCGCTCAGGTCCGGTCGGCAGATTAGGGGTTAATAAGTGTAGGCAGGTGGAGGCGACGTTGTGGGGGGCAGATTAGGGGTTAATAAATATAATATAGGGGTCGGCGATGTTAGGGCAGCAGATTAGGGGTACATAGGGATAATGTAAGTAGCGGCGGTTTACGGAGCGGCAGATTAGGGGTTAATAATAATATGCAGGGGTCAGCGATAGCGGGGGCGGCAGAATAGGGGTTAATAAGTGTAAGGTTAGGGGTGTTTAGACTCGGGGTACATGTTAGAGTGTTAGGTGCAGACGTAGGAAGTGTTACCGCATAGCAAACAATGGGGCTGCGTTAGGAGCTGAAGGCGGCTTTTTTGCAGGTGTAGGTTTTTTTTCAGCTCAAACAGCCCCATTGTTTCCTATGGGAGAATCGTGCACAAGCACGTTTTTGAGGCTGGCCGCTTGCGTAAGCAACTCTGGTATAGAGAGTTGAAGCTGCGTTAAATATGCTCTACGCTCCTTTTTTGGAGCCTAACGCAGCCTTTATGTGGACTCTCAATACCAGAGTTATTTTTATGGTGAGGCCAGAAAAAAAGCCGGCGTTAGCTACGCGGGTCTTTACCGACAAAACTCCAAATCTAGCCGATTGTTTTTTATTTATTTCAAAAACATATGACAGAATCAAGCAAAGACATAATAAAATATGTTGAAAGCTACTAATGGTTACCGTGTTACACCCGAGATTGACAAAGAGGCAGTCCATGTAAGACAGTTCATCACATTTGAGCAAGAGTCCTAGGCAGACCTTCCCCTTATTGAGTTTGAAGAGTTCATGTAGGTCTTATTGCCTATGCTTTAAATATTATACTGCCTGTTTAATACATTGATGCTGAAACCAAAGCTTTTGATATAGTTAAGCCATTGCTGGGATAGCCTATTAAACGGCACATAAACATCTCTAGTGATGTCGCGAACCTAAAATTTTCGGTTCGCGAACGGCGGACTCGAACTGCCGGTATTGTTCGCGAATCCGCGAACCGCCATTGAATTCAATAGGCAGGCGAACTTTAAAACCTACAAGGACTCTTTCTGGCCACAATAGTGATGGAAAAGTTGTTTCAAGGGTACTAACACCTGGACTGTCGCATGCTGGAGGGGGATCCCTGGCAAAACTCCCATGGAAAATTACATAGTTTATGCAGAGTCTGCTTTTAAGCCATAATGGGTCTAAATCAACTAACATTCCTAAAGTGGCTGTCTCAAAACATCCCAGACAGAAGATAGATTGATAGATAGGATAGATAGATATACATAGATTGATAGTTAGATAGAATCGATAGAAGAGAAATACATATATTTGTTAGATATATAATTACCCTAATAAAGTCTAATAATTAAACAAGCGTTCTTGGACCCAACTAGCTTGTGTTAATTAGTACTTTTCTTAGCACTTTAATCCCTGTTCCCCCCCCTATCGGGGGTGTTCTATATGGCCTGCCAGATTACCCTGAAAAATTATAATAATAAGACATTCGGTCTGCTACCTATTTTAACTAGGTTGTGTTTTAAGTACTACCATTCTTAGCACTTTAATCTCTGTAACTCCCCCTATTAGTGATGATTGACAATTTTTGCAATACTGTTAACAGAAATATGATTGCTGACAACAATTGGCTAGGTGGGCCTGGCTCACAGCAGGCTGCAAGGCAGGAGGAAAGTGCTATTCAATGGCACCAGCAAACTGAGGATTCAAATCACAACAACTATTACAAAATTTTTTAATTTTTAATTATTAGAATACTGTCACAACAAATATGATTGGTGTAAATATTTTTTAAGTAGGCCTGGCACATAGGCTTGGAAGGCTGTAGACAAGTGCAATTCTAGGGCACGAGCAAACTGAGGATTAAGATCAACACTAAAAAAATTTTTTATTTAAATTAATAACTATACTGTCTGTGACAACAATTATGATTGGTGTAAATAGTTGGCTAGACGGCCTGGCACAAAAGGCTGGCAGTGGCAGGCAGGAGGTAAATTAAATTCAATGGCACTAGGAGACTGAATATTTGCAGTCCAAAAAATTATGATTTTTTTTTTTAATTACTGTTACAAGAATTGTGATTGGTGCCACTAATTGGCAACTTGGGCCTGGCAGACAGGCTGGCAGATATGAGTCGTGGATGTTAGGTAGGGCAGCAATTTAACACAGTATGCTGTGTAAGTGACAAAAACACAGGACTGATAGAAAATTAAGTTAGATTACACTAGCAAAATATTTTAAAATTTTAGATTTTAATATTAAAATTATGTTAAGAAGTGCAATGCACATATGACTCTATGAGTGGTCGCACTGGCTGGCTGCTACGTAGGGCAGCAATTATAACAGCAGTATGCTGTGTAAGTCAGATAGACAGTTAGACACAGGCCTGATAGAAAATACAATTAGATTACACTAGCATAATGATTTAAAGACTTTTTTTTGGAAATTTTAAGAAAAAGGTTAAGCACATACATGAGTCGTGGCTGATAGCCTTGGAAGGGCAGCTATTAAAAACAGTAGGCTCTGTCGGATACACACACGCCTGATAGAAAATACTAATAGATTACACTAGAAAAATGATTGAAATTATTTTTTTTTGGGGGGGGGGGGGAATTAAAAAAAGGTTAAACACATATGAGTCGTGGCTCATAGACTAGGGAGGGCAGCAAGTAAACACAGTAGGCTCTTTATGTCAGCAAAACACACAGGCCGGATAGAAAATTATATTAGATTACACTAGCAAACAAATTTAAACTTTTTTTTTTAAATATTAAAATTAAGGTGAAGAAGAATAGATATGAGTGCTGGGTGGCTGCCTGGCACAGACCAATTGACCAAAAGACTGAAAAAAAAGAGGTATATTAATGCTGAGTGAGCCTGACAGACACAGGCATGATAGTAAATGTAATTAGATTACACTAGCAAAATATATATATTTTTTTTTTAATTTAAAATAATGTTATAAACGGATATTAACACTGGTGGCTGCTGACTGGCACAGAGCAATGAACCAGAGTATATGCTGTGTGACACTGGCCTGATAGAAAATTAAAAAAAATTACACTAGAAAAATAATTAAATTTTTGGGTTAGTTAAATTTAAACTAATGTTGTTAGGGAGATATCAGTGGTGGCAGTAGTCACAGCATATGCTGTGAGCCATAAACACACAGCTGAAAGCCAGGCAAATGCTAATAAAAAAAAAAAAAACAAAAAAAAAACGGCACGAAATATAGCCCTAAAAAGGGCTTTTTGGGGTGCTGTGCTTGCAGCAGAGATGAGTGGAGTCCTTCTGGACTGTAAATACACTAGCCTAGCTATGTTTTTCCTATTAATGTCAGGAGCAAAAACACAACACGTCCTCTCATTAAAAAAGCAAGGTCGTTATGAGTCTAAAATGGCGGATTCCGAGTAGCTGGGAGTGTCTGTGAGGGAGTGTCTGATGTTGATTGGCTCTAATGTGTCAGGCAGCTGTGACATAAAGGGTCAAAGTTTCCACAATGATGACACATAGGGGCGGATCGAACATTGCCATGTGTTCGCCCACAAACGCGAACGCGAACAAGCTATGTTCGCTGTGAACCGTTCGCGGGCGAACAGTTCGGGACATCACTAAACATCTCTATCTGGAGAGAACAAAACATAAATATCGAACAAATAATGGTAACAACAATTTTAACTTAATTAAAAAAATATGTGTACTCAGAGTTAGAATGTGTATTTCCTTAGGGCCCTTTGAGGGGATGGGAGAGTGCTAAATAGCTGTGTCTGGCATTTTGAAGGAATTTGAGAGTTTATTATGGGGTGACCCTAATGTGTTCATCTCTTATTGATTATTACTAAGTTTATATGACTCCCATAAAAACAGCATATCCTCAAAGAAGTCCAAATCTCCAACTTTAAGGTAGTAAAATCTCTCTAGCATTAAGTCATAGTCCACTAATCTTCTTCACTTACTGATGGATGGAATCCTTGTGGATTTCCAGTACCTGGGTATCATTTGTTTTGCCACATTCAACATAATTTGGAATAATTGCCTCCTGATCTTGCATGGAATCTGGGGTGAATTTTGGAGTAGAATGACCTCTGGGTTTGGTGTCAGTTGAGTGTGTAAAACTAAGTTGGTTTCTATGAAAACCATCTCCCAAAATCCTTAATAGGTATACAGTCCCACCAAATGTGTCTCATATGACCTACCTGGTCGTGACATCTCCAACAAGCGCTAGAGCTTTTTTTATATATATACTTAATTTTTGACGGGGTCATGTACCACCTCATGCATATTTTAATGTTTGTTTCTTTTGCACCTGAAGAGTGTGCAGATTTTGTTACATTTTTAAACCTGCTATTCCACTCCTTAAGTGTTGTATTTGTATTCATTTCCTGATCCCAACTCTTTGTGAAAGATGGTAGACCTGGGAATTTGCTATCGAGAACCATTTTATATAGGGTAGAGATTGACTTCTGAGGTTTTGTACTTTGTAAACATGCCTGCTCAAACTGGGTAAGTGGTCGTAAAAAGTCAAGTTCACGTCTGTGCGAGATAATGAAATGCCTAACTTGATGATATCTAAACCAAGAAGAGAAAAAAGGAAGTGTTAGGGCATCTGTCTGCTGCTTCGGTTTAAGGTTACCATTCTCTAAAACAGTAGAAATTGGGATCAGGGATAGGAATGAAGGACAAGCTTGTGGTTCTTCTCTAAGGCCGGGGGGGAACTGATGGTTTAGTAATATATTTATGAGGGGAGAGTATTTTGTCGAGATTTTTTTGTATGATTTTAGAATGAGCAACCAATCTTTCCAGGTCCCATTGGTTATTGGAACCTGGGAGATGGTCGGTTTTTTGAGAGCCAAGATATTCCAACATCAACTGCCTAGGTTCTTTGCACCTGCTATGGAGCTTTCTATCTGGACTCACCCCTTGGAGTTATCTCCTTTAAATTCACACCAGTCTATAACTGTTTGTAGTGAAATAGCTAGTTTGTACGAGCTAAGATGGGGGACCCCTAAGCCTCCGTTAGCTGGGACTTTGTAAAGTGTACTCCTGTTAATACGCGGTGGCCTTCAACGCGAAATGTAATCATTCATGATCTTTTGAAGTATATCTATTTCCTTGGAGATGTTTTGGATGGGCACGGTCTGCAAAACATATAGAGCTTTAGGTAGTAAAACCATTTTAGCAGCTTGAATGTGTCCCAACCAAGAGATATTCTTAAGTAACCAGGAGGAGGTCAAGGAATGGAATTCATTAACCAATCCCCCATAATTAAGTTTATGTGTGTTTTGCGCATCGGGAGTCAAATAAATACCTAGGTATTTTAAGTGTTTTGTTTGGACTTTGAGGGGGCATTGATTCTAGTGTCTGCTGTGGGACATTAACAGGGAGAAATTCAGATTTTAACATGTTGACACAGAAATTAGATACCTCCCCAAATTGGGTTATCTCTTGCATGGTATGTATTATAGATTTTAGGGGATCCGTTATCGTCAATAAAAGGTCATCTGCAAATATAGCTAGTTTGTGAGGTCTACCTCCTATGTCTGTTCCTTGAATTGGAGAGTTTGCCCTAATCTTGATCGCGAGGGGCTCCAGGGAGAGGATAAAAAGTAGTGGGGAGAGTGGGCACCCTTGTCTAGACCCGTTTCTAATCTCAAAGCAGTCTGATAGTGATCCATTTTCCCTTACCTGGACTGTTGGGTTAGTATAGAGGGCCAATACCTTTTGCATGAATGAGATGGGAAAGTTAAACCGTCTAAGCGTCAAGTCCAAGTAAGTCCAGTCTAGTCTGTCAAAAGCCTTCTCTGCGTCAGTTGAAAGAAATATGGCTGGGATGTCTGTCTTAGTGATGTAATAAATTAAGTTGAGAACTTTAACAGTATTATCCTTAGCCTCCCTGCCGAGTACAAAGCCCGTCTGCTCCTGGTGTATTAAGTGGTTTAATATATTATTTATACGAGAGACTAGGATTTTGGCATATAATTTCAGATCAGTGTTTAGCAATGAAATTGGACGAAAGTTGGCCAGGGTGTCAGGGACTTTTCCCGGTTTTTCTAGTACCGTAATATGGGCTTGGAGCATGGTGTCTGGAAAAGAAAGTTCATCTAGGATGGAATTGAAAGAGCAGTCAAGTAAGGAGCAAGGTATTTCGAAAAGGTTTTGTAGTATAGGGCCGAAAAAAACATCAGGGTCTGGGGCTTTATTTAATTTTAAGTGTTTGATAGTATCTAGGACCTCAGTCCCTGGTTGAGATTGGCTGATCAAGGGTTTCCTTGAGTTCTGGGGTTAGTTGTGGTGTCTGTACCTGGTCTAGGTACTGTTGGAATTTTACAGAGTGCGTCTGGAAATTCCTTTTCGGGAACAGGTTGTACAACTTGTGATAGAAGGCCTTAAATTCTTCAGCTATTGTGTGTGTATCTTCTATAAGTATGCCTATTTTGTTTTTGACCGAGTGAATGTAACTGTTTCTTTGCTGTTTTTTAAGGGCTCTAGCCAACCATCTTCCAGATCTGTTACCTTCTCTATAGAATGTCTGGTTAAAGGATAGTAGTTGTTTTTAAGCGGTAATTTAAAGGATTCTGTTTAGTTGATCTCGTTTAGAGTTTAGGTTTTCTAAAATTTGGGTATCGTCTGGGGAACATTTCTGAAGTAGGTCTAGCTTTGACATTTCTTTGGCTAAGGAAACCTGTTCTTCTCTCTTTTGTTTTGCTAAATGGGCCTTAGTTTTAAGAAATTCGCCCCTAATAGTGCTCTTATGAGCAGTCCACAGGGTTGGCATTTTTGGTTTCTAATGTTGTAAAAAAAAGTGTTCATTGAGGGTGTCTTGTGGTTTCTCTGTTTAGGGCCATTTCCCTTTTTATTTGGCTTTTTTGGAGACATATTTAAGTCCTGTAACAGAGACCCAAAACCAAGGACTCTAGGGTGTTTGTGGGTATATTGTAATATTTTATTTTGGTTTATGGCTTAGTCCTGGTTATAAGCTGTACCCAGTTTAAGTATAGTGACAATTTTCACTGATCATGTAGCCCCCAATGCCAGGACAGGTTATATAGGCGAATCTCCCTCCTCCTTTTTGAATTGTGTAAGGTTCTGCGGTTATGTAGTTGCTATTGAAGCAGGTTGCCACATGTTGTCTACCGGAATCAGGATTTACAGATTACATATCCATTACAGGTTAAAGTGGGCAATTTTTCATATTTGCGGTAAGTGTGCTAATTCAGGGCTTGCTTCAAGCCTCCTCTATACAGATATAAACCGTAACACTTAAACCACGTGGGAGCCATCTGTGGTGAACTTGGCTTATTTTAGTATGATGCCAATCCGGTCCCTTGCATAAAATAACATCTGTATAACTAAATTCTTCCTTACCTCCTCTTTCGCCCTGTATTGGGAAGCTGTGGAGCGCGGTGTGGCTCCGACCGTGTTCAGTCGTTTTAAACTACCAGCCGGGTTATTGGATGTCAAGGCCTCACTCACTGCGGCCTCATCGCAACATTTGCAGGTTTTGCCAGCTGACTTCTCTGCTTTCCAGATGATCAGTGGTGGTTTAGCTACAGTTCCCCAGTCTGGTACTTAGCTGGTGGCTGCTTTATTAAGGGTTTTGTGACTTCTTAGCCAGTTTGGGCACAGGAGCTCTCTTAAGCTGTGGCCATCTCCCTGGCTGGCTGGCTTGCTCCTCCCCCTCCTCTCATGTACCTTTATGGTCCAATATCCTTGCACACAATCAATGGCAGTGAATATTTTGGATCTCTGCATCTGCGCTAGACATTGGTCAATATATGGCACAGGCCAGCCAGACATGTATACTCATTTGTTTAGCTGTCTCAAGTCAGCACACAAACACCATTGTCCATTGGATTTAAGAATACCTAGAATAGGATTTTTATAAGAGCTATACACATGTCTAATGATACCCCTTTCTTCCAAGTTCCTTATGATTTCTGAAAGTGAATCATATGAGGCTAAATAGAGTCTGTGTTGCTTAACAAATACAAGTGGTGCATTGGGATCTGTTTGGATTCTTGAGATGTGTAGGTCTGTAGTCCCACAGTCATAGGAATGCCTAGCAAAAATATCCTTGTACTCCATCAGAAGTTTTCTTAGCTGTTGGTGTTTATAATCATTGGAACAGCCATTGGCTAAGGATATTTTCTCTTTGACTATTTGCTGAAATCCTGGAAAGATTCTTCACGCCTAGAGGTGAGGTCCCATTGGTTATAATTTACATTATCCCCATTATTCTGGATATTGGGGTATTCTTGCTCTTGGATCAGTTGATCATATACCAGGGATACTTCTTCAAATTTTACAGATGCCTTCCTCTGAACTAAAAGGATAAATAGATTGAACTGTAAACAGTCCCTCTGGCATGGATACAAAGGATTGTTCTATTAACTGCTCTTCAGTTAATTACCTTTCAGGTATCAGCCCTATTATATTATTCTGGAATCCAAAACTATAATAACTAGATTCCAGAGCAATTCCTATAGTAGTTCCCTTGGATAAGGTGATATCCTGTGGGGTCATGTTTGTGGTTATTTATTAATTTAAAATATCTTTACTTTATACTAAATATAATTCTAATTTAGTCATCTCTATGGTAATACCACTAAACCAATACAAATAAGTTGTGAAATAAACTCAATGAGAGGGTCTCCATTTTTTTTCCAAACAGTTTATTTGGAATCAATATATGTTAATAATAAGAGAAATATTTACAGGTATATATACACAGTCCACATATTGAATACAGGGCAACTTTACTACAATAACAGCAATTTGTCCAATAATGCTAAAATAATCATAGGAATATGCTTAGCCACATTTTCCAAGGTGTCCCCCATCAGCCATCTTTCCAGGATAAGTAAGATAAGAAAAAGAGACAGAGGTTTTGGTGTTACAGTATTTTATACCCCAATTCAAAAGGGAGTGGTTTATCAAATGCCACTCAAAGGCTATTGGGAGTGTCCTACTTAGACAGACACTAGACAAAAGAACTACTTGAATATTCAACTTTAAAACCAGCTATGTGAATTGCCAGGTATAAAATCTGTGAGCTATATTTTAATATTCCTGTGATAAAATGTCACCACATTTCAAAAGGGAGTGGTTTATCAAATGCCACTCAAAGGCTATTGGGAGTGTCCTACTTAGACAGACACTAGACAAAAGAACTACTTGAATATTCAACTTTAAAACCAGCTATGTGAATTGCCAGGTATAAAATCTGTGAGCTATATTTTAATATTCCTGTGATAAAATGTCACCACAATGTTATGAACAATAACATGTATTGGAATCTTTCCAATATTCACCATGGGAGTATGGGTCATTGTTATGCCCATATTTTGCATTCTCTGGGAGATGCAAATGAGTGCTTCAGAAGTGTTTAACTTCTGACCCCTTTTAACCTGTAAGGGTAATAGAAATATATTAACCCCTGCAAGGATTACGACATCATTAGACAACTGTATATTTACAGCATATGGCATTTGCTGATTTGATTTCAGGGCCGCATTTTCATCCTGAAATATTTCAGGGTCCCCTTTTAACCTGCTCCAGAGGCAAAAGTTAATCAAATCTATTTGTATGGCATACCTATGCAAGAGATCATTGCCAATTTATATTTGATTATAGGGATTATTCAAAGCTAAAAACAGGTGTTTTGCTGACTTATTACCTATACAAATAGATAATAAACATATAGCTATAATGTTAAAGCTTTCAGAATTATTATCTAGGTCATGGACCCAGTGATCTTGGGGAGAAAGATATTTAATCATTTTAGGTTCAACTATTTGTGCTAATAAGCATTTGCTTATATAGCTTGCTTCCTGTTTTAAATTTAATTTGGCATACTTGGTTTTTCCAATGTCATGCATTTGTATAGGGATAAATAAATCATCCTTAATTTTCTAAATTCCTGTAAGGAATTGAAAGTGATCACCCCCTTTAGGGAGCTTAGGATCCCCTTTGTGGAAATATATGGTTAATACATCACCTTCTAGGGAAATATTCCCTATTTTCCCAGGCAGAATTTTAATCGTATGATAAACAGCGCCCTTTATGGGGGTTTGATCATCTATTTGTAGGACAGTAATTTCAGGTATGGAACTGTTCCTGAAATGAATCTCAACAGCATCTAGCTTCTCCTCCACTACCTGACAGTTATGTCATGTTTGAGGTATGCTGGACCATTCATAATTTATAGGTCTTTTGATCTGTGACCAAATTATATTATTTATGCAATCACTTATTTTTTTTAATATTTTGAGAAGATCAATACCGATTATTAAGAAATCATTTGGCAGATCCACTATAATAACAGGGTGTCTTATTACCCTGTTCCCCAGCTTACGTTTTAACCATGCAGTGTCCAAGACTTTGAGAGAGTCACCCCCAACACCCAGTAATGAACCATCACATTCCCTGAGATTAGGTTTGTGGGGTGTTAATTCTGTTAGTTTTATGTAGCACCTGTGGGATAAAATAGTTGCTTGGGATCCAGTATCAATTAATCCCATTATAGGGTTGGTGACTGAATCCTGGAGCTCAACTGACACATAATACCTCCCCTCAGATGTTTTAACATTTGTGAACTTCTCCACGGTTTACTTGGATCAACCACTTCACCTGATGCAGAAGAATTATCATTCTTAACAACTGCCTCCTCTATAATAGGGATGACGGGTTTCCTGTGTACTGCATAGCATTCAGAGGATAATTCCTCCTTCGAGTGGCTGTCTGTGTGTTCATCCATGGGAAAAAGGCTTAGGGTCAACTACAAAATATGAAAGTCATTAGTTCTTCCAGACTGGGGAAGCCTGTTATCATGGCCAAGCCTTCCGTTGCGGGACTGAAGGGAGAGATTTTGATTAGTATCATTAACATTGATTAACACATTCAATCTCCCCTCTTTCTCAGGTAATACCTGAGTGTTTAAGACTGTACCTGTGGAGCATTGTTGGCCACTAGCACTACCTCTAAAAAGGATTATTAGGTTGCTGAGCTGTAAAAGTTTGGCTCATATTATGAAATTGTTCAAATAATTGAGTTAACGGGGTAATAAATTGACCTACTTGATTGTACAAGTTATCTCTACCCATGGGACGATTTCTTGATGCCCAGGGTAATGATTCCTGGACCGTTGGGATCCCTCAGGGTCAGAGCCGCTGTATCAATTTTGACATGGTTGCCTTTGGGGTTCAATTTGTCTTGCGTTACTATCCTGGGGTGCCCTATTTAAATGGGGTGTTTGGTTATCTTGAGGGTATCTGGGCCCCTCAGGGTACCTATTTTCTTGGGGAAAATTATAATCTTGAGGATACCTAGGCCTTTCAGGATATCTATTTTCAAGGGGATATCGACTACCTTGTGGGTATCCATACCTTTGGGGATACCTAATTCCTTTGGGAGACCTATTTATCTGGGTACACTCCCCTATTTTGAGTATATTCCCTTCTATCAGCCTGTGGCCTCTGTGCCTCAGCCCTTGGTGGGGGAGGGGCAGATTTAAAACTTTGTGGGGAAGGCCGGTTTCCTCTGGCCACGTCAGCATAAGTTTTCTTTTGAACACTAAATTTAGGGGGCTATGCGAAACCAAACTTCGGCTACTATTTTATGGTTATGCTTTGTGTCTCTTTTAACCCCATGTTCACTGGTTTGCTGTATGGAGTACAATTTTGTACTCTCTCTAATCAGCCAATCCAATAAACAGTTATCATCAAAGTCTCTAGCCAGATTTACATTGATGTGTTAGGGCAATGCTTCATAGATTAAATTTACAAATTTTCAACTTTCAAATTTGGGTTTGCTTTCTGCTATGCTCTAGACTCCTTTTAGTATAGAAAGGAATTCAATTGGGCTCTGATTTGGGCCGCATTTCAAACTATAGATAGCTGCTTTTGAAGCTGTGACTGTGCAGTATTGCCCAAATTCCATTTTACACTGCTGCTTTGTTTCACTCTAAAAATGAATATTCATATCCTTCAGTGAAGCAAAGAACTTGCGGTGTTTACTCTCAAATATACATGGTAGAAAGTTAATTTTAGACTGCTCACTATTATCATTTAATGAAGATAAAGAATTTTCATAAGCCTCTAAGTGATCAATTATAGAAGTGGACACCCTTTTGTAGAATGTAGGTCCTTTTATTAATTTAATTATTTTTGGGGTGTCATACATTTTACAAGGTATATTTTGGGCTCTTCTAGGGACCTTATTTTTACTATGAGGAGTTCCCTTATGTTCATTATATTGATATGGGCTATCTGAGTAGCTGGCTCCGTCTTCTGACTCAGTTTAGTAACTGCCTTCTTCCTCTGAGGTGTAGAAATCAACTGAATTTAAAGCACTAGGTGATTGCCTATCTGGGAAATTTATTTCTGAGTCATTTTGGGGTTCTCTGTTTAATCTCACCCCCTAATACCTTGCAGTTTTTTTTTAAAGTATGTTTTTTATTTTCCATATACATGATATACAATAAACAAAGAAAAAACAAAAATAGAGGACAATCCCCTCTATACTTAAACATTGTATGAATCAATATTACCATACTACATTTATCATTCATTTTAATGGACCAATTTTACAGCTTCCCTATATTTAACACTCTTAGCCATTTATTCCAACGTATAAATAAACACTGTCACAGGGTTTTCAGTCAACTTACCATTAGAAAATAACATTCTCTGAATAAGAAAACAACATTTATTAAAACATGCTATCTTTTCTTGGTATAGCTGCTAATTGATATCCTATAATCTTCAATCATTCCTAAATGTGTTAATAATTATTACATTTATATTCAGATGGCATACCTCAAACATAAAGCAAAAAGAAAAGAGGAATAATAAATAAATAAATACATTTTTCTCCTCCATCCCCACTCCCCATCACAAAGTCAAAAAGGGCCATTCTCCTCTTAACCTACAATTTTCAATATATACTGTGCTTTCGAATGTTTTAATTAATTATTTTTGTTCCTCTAACTCCAGAGTTAACCATTTTTCAAAACACCTTTCTAGTTTAAACCAGATATCATATTTTTCTATAAGGAATTGCTTATATATGGCCTGCTTAAAGGTTTTGAAGGATGGTGCCTTCATACTATTCCAACCTTTTAGAAAAAGGTTCCTTCTGATTAAAATTGCCATGGTCAAAAAATTTCTAATTTGACAATAGATACTATCTTATTTAAAAATAATATGTTCCCCTTGTAAATTTAGTTGAATACTTAGTCTTATTGATCCAAAAATGTACCATTTTCCAAAATGTTTGTATTTTTGTACATAGCCAGAGGCAGTGTACAAGATTTGCTCTATTCTGTCTACATTTCTCACAAAAAAGTTCCTTTTTCTGTTTTTTTTTTTATATGTAACAATTTTTATTGAAGTTGTGAGAAAATGAAACCTACAAATGTCGTCCATAAAGAATAATTGCGTCAGAACAAATATAACAGTGATATCATAGGCATTTACAATATGAAACAAATAGACAGTGATGAAAATGCATGTGATGCCTCATCATGGTATGAGAAGAGAGTTTGGACTAACTAAAATGGAACTTCCGTTATTAGTATATAGGGGGAAGGGGAAGTGCAGTGGGCAAGAGCCGCTCAGTATAGAGGGGAAGAATGGAGGGGCGGTGCCTTTTAAGAAAGTTACAGAAAACACAAAAGTGTCATGGGACTTTAGGTTTTAAATTAGTGACCAAAATTGTTTGACCAAAATTGTTTAGGAGATTATCTACTTAACATCAAAATTATACACACCATCAGGAATACAGTTACTTTTATAAAGAGACAATGGTCATAGATCCTGGTACAGGTCACTAGTAGAGGTTCCCACCATGACCTTGACAATTTGGATCTGTTTGCTGGGGTCTTTAGCATAGATATGTTAACTGCAAGTGAGTTCTGTTAGAGCATAGTGCTTGGTTATAATTAAATACCCTTTATACAGAATCTCAGTAAAGACATGTAGAACTTAAGCCATACACCATCACAGATGATATTTGGTCTACTAACATAGGCTAAACAAAGCAGACTAACAACTTAATAATGGGTGGTGTGTACTTGCCAGTTAATATGTAATGGATCCTCAGGGACTATCATGAATATATATGTAGCAGCAATGACGACCAGCTGAACCTAAGTTTCCGTTATTGGGTCTAATATAAAAGGTCGCTGGTATGTTACCTATGTTTATAGAATATATACCGGAAATGCCAAAATATATCAGGATGCCTCAGTTCCACTGGTTTGGAACAAGAAATACATGTTAGCTAAAACTAGATAAAAAAAACAAATGTGAAATAACATAGATTCTAAACTGTAATGGTGACGTAAGACATTTAGTTATCTACTGCAGAAGTATTATAGCATGTTGCTCCGGCCATAAACAACATAGTCTGATAGAAGATACAATAGATCAACCCTGTCTAGTTTAGAAGTCTTAGGCCTAGATTTAGAGTTCGGCGGTAGCCGTCAAAACCAGCGTTAGAGGCTCCTAACGCTGGTTTTGGCCGCCCGCTGGTATTTGGAGTCAGTGATTAAAGGGTCTAACGCTCACTTTACAGCCGCGACTTTTCTATACCGCAGATCCCCCTACGCCATTTGCGTAGCCTATCTTTTCAATGGGATCTTTCTAACGCTGGTATTTAGAGTCGTTTCTGCAGTGAGCGTTAGAGCTCTAACGACAAGATTCCAGCCGCCTGAAAATAGCAGGAGTTAAGAGCTTTCTGGCTAACGCCGGTTTATAAAGCTCTTAACTACTGTACCCTAAAGTACACTAACACCCATAAACTACCTATGTACCCCTAAACCGAGGTCCCCCCACATCGCCGCAACTCGATTAAAAATTTTAACCCCTAATCTTCCGACCGCCACCTACGTTATACTTATGTACCCCTAATCTGCTGCCCCTAACCCCGCCGACCCCTATATTACATTTATTAACCCCTAATCTGCCCCCCACAACATCGCCGCCAGCTACTTAAAATAATTAACCCCTAATCTTCCGACCGCAAAGCGCCGCCACCTACGTTATCCCTATGTACCCCTAATCTGCTACCCCTAACACCGCCGACCCCTATATTATATTTATTATCCCCTAATCTGCCCCCCTCAACGTCGCCTCCACCTGCCTACACTTATTAACCCCTAATCTGCCGAGCGGACCGCACCGCTACTATAATAAAGTTATTAACCCCTAACCCGCCTCACTAACCCTATCATAAATAGTATTAACCCCTAATCTGCCCTCCCTAACATCGCCGACACCTAACTTCAATTATTAACCCCTAATCTTCCGATCGGAGCTCACCGCTATTCTAATAAATGTATTAACCCCTAAAGCTAAGTCTAACCCTAACACTAACACCCCCCTAACTTAAATATAATTTTAATCTAACTAAATAAATTAACTCTTATTAAATAAATTAATCCTATTTAAAGCTAAATACTTACCTGTAAAATAAATCCTAATATAGCTACAATATAAATTATAATTATATTTTAGCTATTTTAGGATTAATATTTATTTTACAGGCAACTTGGTATTTATTTTAACCAGGTACAATAGCTATTAAATAGTTAAGAACTATTTAATAGCTACCTAGTTAAAATAATAACAAAATTACCTGTAAAATAAATCCTAACCTAAGATATAATTAAACCTAACACTACCCTATCAATAAAAGAATTAAATAAACTACCTACAATTACCTACAATTAACCTAACACTACACTATCAATAAATAAATTAAACACAATTGCTACAAATAAATACAATTAAATAAACTAGCTAAAGTACAAAAAATAAAAAAGAACTAAGTTACAGAAAATAAAAAAATATTTACAAACATAAGAAAAATATTACAACAATTTTAAACTAATTACACCTACTCTAAGCCCCCTAATAAAATAACAAAGCCCCCCAAAATAATAAATTCCCTACCCTATTCTAAATTTAAAAAGTTACAAGCTCTTTTACCTTACCAGCCCTGAACAGGGCCCTTTGCGGGGCATGCCCCAAGAATTTCAGCTCTTTTGCCTGTAAAAGAAAACATACAATACCCCCCCCCCCAACATTACAACCCACCACCCACATACCCCTAATCTAACCCAAACCCCCCTTAAATAAACCTAACACTAAGCCCCTGATGATCTTCCTACCTTGTCTTCACCATGCCAGGTTCACCGATCCGTCCTGGCTCCAAGATCTTCATCCAACCCAAGCGGGGGCTAGACATCCACTGAAGAAGTCCAGAAGAGGGTCCAAAGTCTTCCTCCTATCCGGCAAGAAGAGGACATCCGGACCGGCAAACATCTTCTCCAAGCGGCATCTTCGATCTTCTTCCATCCGGTGCGGAGCGGGTCCATCTTGAAGCAGGCGACGCGGATCCATCCTCTTCTTCCGATGTCTCCCGACGAATGACGGTTCCTTTAAGGGACGTCATCCAAGATGGCGTCCCTCGAATTCCAATTGGCTGATAGGATTCTATCAGCCAATCGGAATTAAGGTAGGAATTTTCTGATTGGCTGATGGAATCAGCCAATCAGAATCTAGTTCAATCCGATTGGCCGATCCAATCAGCCAATCAGATTGAGCTCGCATTCTATTGGCTGATCGGAACAGCCAATAGAATGCGAGCTCAATCTGATTGGCTGATTGGATCAGCCAATCGGATTGAACTTGATTCTGATTGGCTGATTCCATCAGCCAATCAGAAAATTCCTACCTTAATTCCGATTGGCTGATAGAATCCTATCAGCCAATCGGAATTCGAGGGACGCCATCTTGGATGACGTCCCTTAAAGGAACCGTCATTCGTCGGGAGACATCGGAAGAAGAGGATGGATCCGCGTCGCCTGCTTCAAGATGGACCCGCTCCGCACCGGATGGAAGAAGATCGAAGATGCCGCTTGGAGAAGATGTTTGCCGGTCCGGATGTCCTCTTCTTGCCGGATAGGAGGAAGACTTTGGACCCTCTTCTGGACTTCTTCAGTGGATGTCTAGCCCCCGCTTGGGTTGGATGAAGATCTTGGAGCCAGGACGGATCGGTGAACCTGGCATGGTGAAGACAAGGTAGGAAGATCATCAGGGGCTTAGTGTTAGGTTTATTTAAGGGGGGTTTGGGTTAGATTAGGGGTATGTGGGTGGTGGGTTGTAATGTTGGGGGGGGGTATTGTATGTTTTCTTTTACAGGCAAAAGAGCTGAACTTCTTGGGGCATGCCCCGCAAAGGGCCCTGTTCAGGGCTGGTAAGGTAAAAGAGCTTGTAACTTTTTAAATTTAGAATAGGGTAGGGAATTTATTATTTTGGGGGGCTTTGTTATTTTATTAGGGGGCTTAGAGTAGGTGTAATTAGTTTAAAATTGTTGTAATATTTTTCTTATGTTTGTAAATATTTTTTTATTTTCTGTAACTTAGTTCTTTTTTATTTTTTGTACTTTAGCTAGTTTATTTAATTGTATTTATTTGTAGCAATTGTGTTTAATTTATTTATTGATAGTGTAGTGTTAGGTTAATTGTAGGTAATTGTAGGTAGTTTATTTAATTCTTTTATTGATAGGGTAGTGTTAGGTTTAATTATATCTTAGGTTAGGATTTATTTTACAGGTAATTTTGTTATTATTTTAACTAGGTAGCTATTAAATAGTTCTTAACTATTTAATAGCTATTGTACCTGGTTAAAATAAATACCAAGTTGCCTGTAAAATAAATATTAATCCTAAAATAGCTAAAATATAATTATAATTTATATTGTAGCTATATTAGGGTTTATTTTATAGGTAAGTATTTAGCTTTAAATAGGAATCATTTATTTAATAAGAGTTAATTAATTTCGTTATATGTAAATTATATTTAAGTTAGGGGGGTGTTAGTGTTAGGGTTAGACTTAGCTTTAGGGGTTAATACATTTATTAGAATAGCGGTGAGCTCCGATCGGAAGATTAGGGGTTAATAATTGAAGGTAGGTGTCGGCGATGTTAGGGAGGGCAGATTAGGGGTTAATACTATTTATGATAGGGTTAGTGAGACGGATTAGGGGTTAATAACTTTATTATAGTAGCGCTCAGGTCCGCTCGGCAGATTAGGGGTTAATAAGTGTAGGTAGGTGTCGGCGACGTTGTGGGGGGCAGATTAGGGGTTAATAAATATAACATAGGGGTCGGCGATGTTAGGGCAGCAGATTAGGGGTACATAGGGATAACGTAGGTTGCGGCGGTTTACGGAGCGGAAGATTAGGGGTTAAAACTGTAATGCAGGGGTCAGCGATAGCGGGGGCGGAAGATTAGGGGTTAATAAGTGTAAGGTTAGGGGTGTTTAGACTTGGGGTTCATGTTAGGGTGTTAGGTGCAGACGTAGGAAGTGTTTCCCCATAGGAAACAATGGGGCTGCGTTAGGAGCTGAACGCTGCTTTTTTGCAGGTGTTAGGTTTTTTTTTCAGCTCAAACAGCCCCATTGTTTCCTATGGGAGAATCGTGCACGAGCACGTTTTTGAGGCTGGCCGCGTCCGTAAGCAACTCTGGTATCGAGAGTTGCATTTGCGGTAAAAATGCCCTACGCTCCTTTTTTGGAGCCTAACGCAGCATTTGTTTTAACTCTCGATACCAGAGTTAAATTTATGGTGCGGCCAGAAAAAAGCCCGCGGAGCGTTAACAGCCCTTTTACCGCCGAACTCTAAATCTAGGCCTTAGCTTGCAAGTTTCTAGTTATAATGCTACATTCAGTACATACAAAACAGCCTCATTTTTGGTGTGCAGAAAATAGAACCTATATACCTTGAAAATATATACATATAACATTGCCATGCTAAACAACTTTCCAAGAGGGAACTGTCAGCAATCTGGTATAAGATAGTTAAGAAATATGCAATAGTAGACTTTATGGCAGACTTATAAGGGTAGTAGTACATTATTTTCAAAAGAGGACTTATCTAATGTTATTGGGCCGTCAGCCTGCATCAAAGCACAAGACTGAAGTAATCTTAGTCTAGCTAGCTACCTTTGAGGGGAAGTATAGGTATGTGGCAATTATAGGCCATAAGTCAAAGAAATATAAGTGATGCGAGGAGGTATTAAGCTTTGATATTTATATATCTGACACATAAGACTACCAACCATAAAAAGGGCGGGTTCCTATAACTACAACTTATTTAACCTATAACATAAGATAATACTAGATTGTCTACAATAGTATTGTGCAAGAGTTTCTCTAAGCTGAACCCTAAGATGTTAAGTTATTTCAGACACGGGAGCATTTTAAGCAGACCTATAACCATATATTTAGGTAATTAAAATGTTACATTTCTCTCATGCTACTATAAGGTAAAATAAGTCAAAGCGTGATGTCAAGCTTAAATGCGAGTTAAGTGTTTTGGCGTAAAAGGTAGTATGCATACATGTATATCTAATATAGAATATAGTGAAGTTTATCGTAAAATCTAGACTATGCACAGCTTAAATACTCGAGACATACTCGAGACTAATCCTCCACCCTCTGTGCATAATCAGGTCTAGTAGGCATAGATAGTCAGTAGTAACACTATAAGGGAATTTCCCTACATGTACAGAGTAGACAGTGATATGTGGGAACTAAGGATCATACACGTATAATCTTACACAAAACTGGGGATTTAACATAAAATGTATAACCATAAATAAGGTAGATTGAAAGATATTATACCTTAACATAACAATGGGGCCTATATATCCAATTTAAATATATAATATATAATATGGGTTAATATTGTAACCAGGTGTGAAATAGGAGTATATATCTAGAAAGAAATAGCTTCTGTAAGGTGTACTTATGTTAGTGATGAGGTTCTACAATAGATAAAAACTGAAAAATCCCATGACATGTATGAGCTAAGCTAATATTGAGATTATTCCTAAAGGGAACAGATCTGAATTGCATCAGCGAAAAGTCAGGATACAGAGAACAATATAACTTGGCATAAAAATATAAACAGAATAAGAAGATAACATTAAACAATCTAGTTGCCTCTAAATAAGTAATAAGCTATACCTTATATATATATTTAAAGATTAGGCTATGTTATAACCAAAATATATTTAACAATGTAGGAAGGCTTATAGCCTGTTTACAGCTAGGCAATGTCCCTCATCATGCTGGTATCCTTTGTCCTTAGCCTATACCAGTTTTCTGAGGTGCAATCTGCTCCTCCATGAGTGTGTAGACGGGCTTACGGAAAGGGATAGGGTCTGCTGATATAGCGGGTTATGTCAAAGTTCTGAATAAAATAAGTACCGGGCAGATCGGCGAAGACACACTCAGCTTGAGCCAAAGGCCTTCCCTTGTTCTCTGACCATCAGGTCGTCATTTGGGAAGTCCACTAGCTTATGTCCTAGGTTTAGAAAGTATTAAATATATAAAGTCTATATAAACTAGAGTCCCAGATGTGTATGTGCAATAGCAGCCATCATAACCGATAGATCCAATGATTACACAGATCTCAATTCAGGGATAGTGTCCGACTACCCCACACCCGCTCTTGTAAAAATTGCAAGATTTAGCTTAGTAATCCAAGGGAGTGCATTGCGAGATTCCCAAGTCACATGGGGGAAGACCATATAGGGCCGAAGCCATTTAAATCTAAGGCCAACATTGATCCGTGGGACAGATATCCAACTTTTGTAGGTTATTACAGACTGCCTAAGTGGTCTGGATGATTGATCTGGGAGATAAGTTTCTGTGATCACCTGAGGAGCCTCAAGATCCAGCGATGTTTCCATGGAGCAGACAAGTTGAAGACTCATCGGTGTCACTGCCTTCCTTTCTGTCACAGTTTCACTAAACTCAGACTCTTTTCTCTGTAAGTTGTGATAGGTAGTCATACATGTCGCAGCTGGAGGTTGACGCTGGGGTCCTACAGCGTCTTTCTGTACAATCAGGATATATTTGTTGGTGGGATGTGGAGCTTCGGTAATCATCGCAACTAAGGGTGAACTCACTGCAAATCTCAGCGAATCCATGCAGTCCGCATGGTGGCGATCTAGTCTGATGGCTATATCGTTTAATAGAAGCATTATGGACTCCATAATAAAATGGCGATCTAAAAAAACTTCAGCTCAGTGTCCTCTTAATGTTGTAGCTTAATTAACTTTTTGTGAGTTTTTTTAACTCTAAATCTCCATATAAAGTGCCCAGATTAGTGGCATTGCTCTTTGGTTTGTGAGGCATGTAAGTATTATGTAAAATCCCTGTTCTAGTTTGCCGATGTAACTATTTATCACAGTCTTTCCTCTGTTGCTTATCAATGCCTATTCTTAACATTGAGTGCTCTTTATTTTGTCCCATAGCTGTGGTTTTATAAGGCATTTAAATTGCAGAGGTAGTCACAGTGAGCGTCTGCAAAAATAGCGGCTCAGGGAACAGTATGTGATCTCCTCTCCACGGCCACCAGCAGCGTGTTAGTTTGAAACAGATTTACCCTGTTGCTTAACGAGTGTGGATGAAGTTGCAATGTACAGGCTCATATGTGCCACCGCTCCTCTCCGGCATCTGCCTCTTTTTCTTTTTTTGTCTCCTATGCTGACTGCAATGGGCTTCTAGCAAGATGGCGGATCTGCCACGCCATGAGCTGCTGTATGCTCTGAATGTCTCCCGCAGCTCTATGCTTTCCTAGTTCATCTTGACTCAACTTCACTACCAGTGGGTTAAGGGATTTCTCCTCTACGTTTTCGGTCTGCCCATCTGTCTATGGGGCTGTAGTAAACACTTTTCTTACTTTACTGATACTAGAAGAAGAAAGAATACACTGAAATAGCACTCCCAGGTCACTTAGGAACAATAAGACTATATTAAATTTGATATAGCGATCCAATGATGGAATATGGGGAGACAGAAATTTAACTAAAATTAAAATGTAACTTTTATTGGGGTTTGCAGATAAAAATAGGAGAAATAGAATTTAAAATTACACTCAAGCTCCGACTATAGTCAAATGAGTCTTTTCTTACTTTGTATACACGGAGCTCAGTGATTAAGCATCCATCACTGTGCTCCTCCAGGCTCCGCCCCCCTTTTTCTGGTTTAATATATGCCAAGTTCAAAAGAAAGTTAACGGTAAAATACTCTCAAAGTCTCAGTATCCTGGACAATGCTCAAAGTAATATAAAGTCCCCTGAACCTAGCAAATCCTCCCAAATACAACAGTATACCTTCCGCTCTGGGAGCATGCACTTTACTGTCTCCTGTCCAGTCTTGCTACCAAGGCACAATGGGTTTCCGTTTCCTCCACGGACGCGATCCAGGCGTGTGTTTTACCACTAGCCTCCTTGGCTCTCTGGCGTCCGACTGCGGATTGTGCTGTCTGTTGCTCACTGGCATTCAGGCACTCAGAATGATGTCATCTGGAAATGGAAGGAGCTGGTTCCAGGTTACAGCAGTGACACGTAGAGTAGGAGTAGAACCCGCTGGATATAGATAAGTGAATAATGAAGAAGGGGTTCACTCCTTAAAACTCAATTTTATTTATTTGGTTTAAAACAGCTTTACGTGAATAAGACCAAAATCATGTAGAGCATAGCACACAGGCTTACGTGTTTCGACAGATTGCCGTAATCATAGCTATGATGTTGTTCAAATCAGCCAATAGAATTTCAGTAGCTCTCATCCTATTGGCTGTTTTGAACAGCCAATAGGATTTCAGAAGCTCTCATCCTATTGGCTGATTTGAATCAGCCAAAAGGAATGCAAGGGACGCCATTTTGAAATGGCTACCTTGCATTCAACTTCAGTGTACGATGGCGATCGTATGAAGAGGACACTCCGCGCAGGATGGGATCAGCTTCCAGGATGGCTCCGCTCCGCACCGCCGGGATGAAGATAGAAGATGTCCCCGGGATAGATGAAGACCTCGCCGCCTGGATGAAGACCTCGCTGCCTGGATGGAGATGTATGTCCAGACTTCAGGAACCGTGAGTAGATCTTCTGGGGTTAGTGTAAGATTTTTTTTTTTTTTTTAATTTGGGTTGTTTTTTTTTTTAGATTAGGCTTTGGGCTTTGAAAAAGAGCTAAATGCCCTTTTAAGGGCAATGCAAAATAATGAAATGCCCTTTTATGGGCAATGCCCATACAAATGCCCCTTTTAGGGGCAATGGGTAGCTTAAGTTTTTTTAGAGTTAGGTTTTTTATTTTGGAGGGTTGGTTAGGTGGTGGGTTTTACTGATGGGGGAGACTTTGTATTTTTTTTACAGGTGAAAAAGCTGATTTTTTTTAGGGAAATGCCCTACAAAGGCCCTAAAAAATGGTCTATTGGTAGGTTATTTTAGGCTAGGGGGGTGTTTTTATTTTGTGGGCTTTTTTTTATTTTTATAGGGCTAATAGATTAGGTCTAATTATTTTAATTTTTTTGTGATCTTAGTGTTTTTTACTTTTCATGATTTTAGTCTTTATTATTTTTCGTAAACTTAGATTTTTTAATTTTTTGTAGGATTTGGTTTTTTAGTTGTATTTTAGATTTTTTTTTTTTTTTCGTAGTGTTAGGTCTTTTTAAATTGGCAATTTAGATATTTTAATTGGTAGTTTTTTTTTTTTTTTTTAGAATAGTAATGTTAGGTTAATTTATAGCTTAATGTTAGGTTTATTTTTATTTCACAGGTAAGTTTTTATTTATTTAAAGATAGTTATATTGTAATTTTAATTTAAAGTTAGTGGGGTGTTAGGTTTAAGGGTTAATAGTTTAATTTAGTGTTTTGCAATGGGGGTTTAGGGGTTAATAGGTTTATTTAGTGGCGGAGATGTGGGAGGCCAGAGCTTTAGGGGTTAATAACTTTATTTAGTGGCGCCAATCTCTGGGAGCAGCGGAATAGGGGTTAATAACTTTATTATAATAGCGACGATGTCGGGGAGCAGCGGTTTAGGGTTAATATATTTAAATAGTGTTGGCGATGTGGTTGGGCAGCAGATTCGGGGTTAATAAGTTGAATATAGTGTTTGCGATGCGGGAGGACCTCGGTTTAGGGGTTAATAGGTAGTTTATGGGCGCTAAATCCCACGCAAAAACGTCAATTTTTTTGAGTGTGGGATTGACGTTGCGTTACAGGCTAAAATGCTTGCGGTTTAGCTATACCGACATAACTCATAATATGCGTTCCTGGTCATTACACTGGGATTGCCATTTTTTCAGCCTTAAAAGCCGCAACGCAAAACTCAAAATCTAGGTATATATTATATAGCATTGAAATTGAATATCTACCCCTTTTAAAAGCATTTATTACCGGTGCTAGTATTGGAGAGTCCCATGTGTCTCCATATAACTTTATATGTTTCTGACAATAATGTCTGATTTGCAAAAAAGCTAAATAATGCGTGTTTGACAATGAGAATTTGTTTTTAGCAAATTCAAAATCTATTATTTTAGGTGTTTCCTGATCTCTATCACCTGGGCAACATTAACTAGTCCATTATCTCTCCATTGTGAAAATATTTTGGAGGAAAGCCCTTTAAAAAATCATAGTTACCCTGGATAAACAGAAATTGTGATGCAGAGAAATAGATTTTTGAAAATGTACATACTCAGTGCCATGTTAGGACTGTGTTTTTAAGGACTTCTATTCTCTTGATATATAATGGCAAATTCTTAATCTTTAAGTATACAATATTTTTTTAAATACAAAGGTTTGACTAGTTGATTTTTTATATCAAATAATGAGAAGTGATTACTCTCCAATATCCAGTCTAAAACAATTTTCACCACTGCCACTAGATTATAAATCCCTATATTAGAGAGAGCCATCCCCAGATATTTCCTCTTAAAAATTAATTTTTTATAACTAATTTTCGGTTTCTTACCGACCCATACATAATTTTTAATTGCAGAGTTGATCTTCTTAATTTCGGGTTTCTTAAACAGCAGTGGTATATTTTGAAAAAGGTATAACAACCTAGGTTAAGCTATCATCTTTAGTAAATTTATTTTGCCAAGAAGAGAAAGAGGAAGGGATTCCCAGCATTTAGGAGTGTCACAGAACTCCTTAACCCTGTTACTTATGTTCAATGTATACCAATCTTCGGGATTAGCTGATATTTTAATTCCTAAACATGTTAAAGATTGTTTTACTTCTTTGAATATCTTAATTTCTGACTCTCGTATTTTCTGAATCCACAGTACCTCAGATTTGCTCTTGTTAATACTATAACCTTAAAAGGATCGAAATACCTCTATAATCTGGCATATAATATTAAAGTCTTCCTTTGAATTCCTAGAGAATACAAAGAGATCGGCATACACTGCCATCTTAATAGCCTTGTTCAATTAAATTGCCTGAATGTCTTTCCTTTGAGCAATCAACAAAGGTTCTAAAGCTATATTGAAAATTAAAGGGGAGAGGGGGCATCACTGTCTTGTATCCCATAATAATGAAAAATATGGAGTTTTGTTATTATTTATAACCAGGGCAGCATTTGATTTCCTATATAACATCTCTATCATATTGTAGCAATTACCTAAGTATCATGTGAATGAGTCAAATGCCTTACAGGCATCTAAAGATATTATAGATAGGTTTTCTTGAGATTCTCACTTATTGAATTTTTTATTATACCAATAATCTGTGATTGTTAGAGAAACCTTCCTTAAATTAACATTTGAAGGGCTCCCTTTCATAAAAAATGTTTGGTTGCGGTGAATAATTGTATCTAGGGAGCCCTGGAATCTTTTCGCCAAGATATTAGTTATGATCTTATAATCGATGCTTAAGAGTGAGATTGGCCTGTATGAGTCAATTAAATTGGGGTCCTTCCCAGGTTTAGGTAGAACAATAATAGTGGATTCATTAAAATCATCTAAGGGTTTAAGTTATC
Source organism: Bombina bombina (assembly GCF_027579735.1). NCBI lineage: Eukaryota > Metazoa > Chordata > Amphibia > Anura > Bombinatoridae > Bombina > Bombina bombina. The sequence continues at coordinate 322,066,198 of NC_069501.1, read as the reverse complement.
CAGTCCAGAATTTATTTAAGAGGAGTGATTTCTTCTATAAGTATTTTATAGAATTCTGATGGGAGACCATCTGGTCCTACAGCTTTATTATTGGCAAGACACCAAATAGTTTAATGTACTTCTTTTTCCAGAATTGGCTCATTAATTTTATCTATTTGGGCTTTATCTATCTTTGGAATTTCAATATATTCCCAGAATTTCTCTTTTCTAACCTCATCCACTTCATCACTGAGAAGTGATAAAAAAAAATACTTTCTGAATGTCTTTTGTATTAGTCCATGTGACACTTTTTTCTTCTATTTTAGTTACAAATATGGACGTTTTTTGTTTTTTCACAATGTGTGCTAGAAATTTACCAGAATAATAGCCAAATCTATAATAATGTGAGCATTTTTTCATATTCTCTTTGATTTTGTTCTGAGCATAGAACTTGTCTCTATTTTGTTTAGCCTGAATATAATTTTTTTACGCATTTAGTATACATATTAAGGTAGTTATTATTAAATCTTTCATATTCAGTTTATTTGGGGTTCTCTGTTTAAACTCACCCCCTAATACATTGCAGTTCATTTCTAACAAATTCCTTAATGGAGTGAATCATTTCTGCATTATCATTATTTTCATTATTGATTAATTGCTGCTTATCATTTCTATACTGTCTCTCCAGTTAATTTATTTATTTCTTATGCTGCTACTCAGCATTAACCCCTTAAGGACAAGACCATTTTTTAATTGTCTTACCCTTAAGGACCAGGGCTATTTTTACATTTCTGCGGTGTTTGTGTTTATCTATAATTTTCCTCTTACTCATTTTATGTACCCACACATATCATATACTGTTTTTCTCGCCATTAAATGGACATTCTAAAGATACCATTATTTTCATCATATGTTATAATTTCTTATAAAACAATTATAAAATATGATGAAAAAAATAAAAAAAAAACACATTTTCTAACTTTGACCCCAAAAATCTGTTACACATCTACAACCACCAAAAAACAACCATGCTAAATAGTTTCTAAATTTTGTCCGGAGTTTAGAAATACCCAATGTTAACACATTCTTTGCTTTTTTTTGCAAGTTATAGGGCAATAAATACAAGTAGCACTTTGCTAGTTCCAAACTATTTTTTTTCAAAATTAGCGATAGTTACATTGGAACACTGATATCTGTCATGAATCCCTGAATATCCCTAGACATGTATATATTTTTTTTAGTAGACAAGCCAAAGGGGGGTTGTGTGGGATGATGGGGTCCCAATTTGTGTAATTAAAAAAAAAATCAGAGCAAATAGTTATTGTTGAACGCATAGCATTATATTACTAGAGTAACTGTAGAAGTATATATGCACAGAGCCAAGTACCTGTCACTACATATATGAGCAGATATTAACAAACTAATGAAGTCATTTTACTTATATAAATATGAATCAGCTACATTATCACAATAATGCTAGAACTGTATGTTAAGTATCAACTGAATATAATCAGATACGGTTAGTAGACAATAGTTATTGTTTGAACGCATAGCATTATATTACTAAAGTAACTGTAGAAGCGTATATGCATGGAGCCAAGTACCTGCGATTGCATATATGAGCAGATGTTAACCGATTGTACTATACTTTATTTGCAAGGGATATATTCAGTAAATAGTGTATAAATTGTTACAGTGGAATTGTCACAGATTGACTGGTAACTATTAAGATGAGTGTTAAAGGTACATAATACCAAGGAAAAAACGCAAATTTTGAATTATGTGTGTTGGGGTTGGCAGTTCACCAGATAACAGTCAATACAGTACAAAATAAGCTAATGAGTGAAACAACTATATATTCATTCATTATTGCAACCACAATGTTCGTTCAATCATGTGTGAATACATGTGAATAAATCATAAACGTTCAATCACGCATATCAAAGTGAATGTTGAATTTGATGCCATTATTTGATATACAAAATCCCATTTCATAAGTGGACGAAATAAGTAATACGTTTATTTGGTATTGCAACCACAAATATAAAACATAATATAAACGGTCAATCATTAATATCATAGTGAATGTTAAAATTGGCTAAAATACCTTATTTCACAAGTGATAGAATCAAAACGTGGCAAACAACCACAATCTACCAATACTTTTAATATCTCTGATACAATCAGTACAATTATAGATAAAAACTGAAAGGAAAATTAGGGGTATTTGAATCAGCAGTGGAAATTTTATACTCACATTATAAATACCCAACCATTAACTGATTCATATGTTAAGGGAATATTTAAGTATTCACACCACAGAAATATATATGCAATATTGTCCCTTTCAAGTTTCAGTTAGAAGCTATACTACCAATTAGACAACTGACTTCCAGAAGCAGTACTGGCTCAGCAATACAACTATTTCCTATATAGGAACTATACAGTACTAAACAATACAAGCAAAGCACTAATAATAGAGTGTCCTCTAATATAATAATCACAAATAGATTATTCAGGGACACAGTAATATTGATACAACTAGTTGCTCATGATAGGGATTTTAATTGTCTTTTGTTTACCCATCTTTTAATTTATTTGATTATAAGTTATATTTTATTATACACTTTCTCGTCTCCAACACTAATCTGGGCATAGAGTGCTTACAATGCATTTTCTGTTTGTGGAAACTTGTCCATAGCTTTTTTGTAAAACCTAAAGTATTGATCTAGGCCCATTTTGGTTTATTTCATGCCACCATTTCACCACCAAATGCGATCAAATAAAAAAAAAAAAAAATACTCACTTTTTCACAAACTTTAGGTTTCACACTGAAATTATTTACAAACAGAATGTGCAATTATGGCATAAATGGTTTTAAATGCTTGTCTGGGATCCCCTTTGTTCAGAAATAGCAGACATATATGGCTTTGGCATTGCTTTTTGGTAATTAGAAGGCTGCTAAATTCCGCTGCGCACAACACGTGTATTATGCCCAGCAGTGAAGGGGTTAATTAGAGAGCTTGTAGGGTTAATTTTAGCATTAGTGTAGTAGACAAACCAAAGTATTGATCTAGGCCCATTTTGGTATATTTCATGCCACCATTTCACCGCCAAATGCGATCAAATTAAAAAAAATTGCTCACTTTTTCATAAACTTTAGGTTTCACACTGAAATTATTTACAAAAAGATTGTGCAATTATGGCACAAATGGTTGTAAATGCTTCTCTGGGATCCCCTTTGTTCAGAAATAGCAGATATATATGGCTTTGGCATTGCTTTTTGTTCATTAGAAGGCTGCTAAATGCTGCTGTGCACCACACTTGTATTATGCCCAGCAGTGAAGGGGTTAATTAGGTAGCTTGTAGGGTTAATTTTAGCTTTAGTGTAAAGATCAGCCTCCCACCTGACACATCACACCCCCTGATCCCTCCCTGACTCTTCTCAAACAGCTCTCTTCCCTCCCCCACCCCACAATTGTCCCCATCATCTTAAGTACTGGTAGAAAGTTTTAAAATAAAAGGCTTTTAAAAAAAATACATTCTGCTGTGTAGGATCCCACTTAGCCCCCAACCTCCCTGATCCCCCCCAAACAGCTCTCTAACCATCCCCCTTAACCTTATTGTCTGCCATCTTGGGTACTGGCAGCTGTCTGCCCGTACCAATTTTGCATACAAATTTTAAAATAAAATGTTTTTTTTATTCATTTATTATTTATTTTTCTGTAGTGTAGCTTCTGTATTTGAGAAAGATTTCTCAACCCCCACCCCTACCAGATCCCTTAGATAAAAAATGTCCCCCCTTCTCTCTCTCTCCTTTCTTTTACATTGTTCCATAGTGTTGGACTCTCACCCGCTCCCGCCCCGTGCATGCTCCCATCTCTGCCCCCCGTGTGCACGTGCCCACATCCGTGCATGCTCCCAGCGTGTGATCCTGTCCCCTCTGTCGTCATTTCCCCCAGCAATGGCTGCCCAACCACCTCCCTGCAGCAGCTCCCACCCACCAACGATCGCACCATCTCTGGCCGATGCAAAGAGGGCCACAGAGTGGCTCTCTCTGCATTGGTGTTTGAAAAAAGGTATTGCAGTGATGCCTCAATATGGAGGCATCATGGTAATACCTTGAAAGCATCTGGAAGTGATCAGGATCGCTTCCAGACACTTTAAACCCCTAATGACGTACAGGGTACGTCATTGATCTTTAACGACCAGTTTGTGTCTGACGTACCCTGTACGACGTGTGTCATTAAGGGGATAAGATATTTTTCTTTTAATTTTATTTTTTCCTGGCTATCTGTGAATTGTTCATTTAAGCTTTTTAATTTGGCTGTTAATTTTTCATTATGTCTATCGAAGGTGGCCATGCTTTAGGTAACTGTATCAATTTAATATTGGACTTGTTCTAAATTTTCTTTGCATTTGCGTAATGAGCGAATCTCATCTCTCAGTTGCTGTAATTTCAATTTCTGTCCTATAATGTGGGTGGACAGTTCATCATTAATGCATATTATCAGCGGCCAAGATTTGAGTATTATCTCATCTCATTTTTTAGATCCCCTGCATTGGTTAATTTTTTATATTTCTTGGAATAGTTCACTTGTTTCATTCCACACATTATTATTAATAGGAATATTGTTGGTCTTAGTTGTAAGCATTTCAACATAATCATTTATGTCACTATCAATATTAAACCTATCTTTGATGTGGCCGATAGCTTCCATTTTAAGGCATTCCGCCTTACTAATGGGCAATTTTGGGGAACACATTTCAATATTGATTACAGATTCATTTAAGTCACTTATTGTCATAGGCATTTTGATTTTAGCTTAGTATTTAATTAACTTAAAGCACTAATACAATTTTAAAGGTATCACTATTTTTTTACAATAATTTATACAAGATGATCCTGTTATTAGCGAATATATATAACTTACTACAAAATATATTATATCACACTGCGATAAAAATTACTGATCTTCAGCTATGTGCCTCCAAATAATATTAGTACATCTCAGGAGTGTCCTCCAGTAATATTAGCACAGTTTATGGATTCTAAATATTAATAATCAATAACAATAATACATTTATTGTCAGCAATACCTCCAATGAATATAGTAGAATCTTAGCAGTACACTCCAGCTAAATATTATATAATCTCTGTAGTGTACTACAAAATAATACTGTTGAGATGTTCAGCAATTAATGACAATAAAATTACTATTAAATATTAATATTTAATCTCAAATTAAAATAATTCCTAAGTTCTTGATCAGGTAAATTTTTATAAACACAGTGACTATATGTATGCAATGAATAGGATATTGATTATGACCAGAGATATATGATTGGTTATTAAAATATTAAGCAAGATATAGAAATATTTAGATTAATTAATATTCAAGTAAATTGTCTGTTATCCTGTATATGTCCACAATATTAGTTAGAAATTAACCTTACTCAAAATGAATTAAATATAATAACAACGTGTGGGCAACACATATATCCAAATCTCCCAATAAAATCTTAGCTTAAAGGCCCATAATACCCAAATGTTTAAACACTTGAAAGTGATGCAGCATAGCTGTAAAAAGCTGACTAGAAAATATCTCCTGAACATCTCTATGTAAAAAAGAAAGATATTTTACCTCAAAAGTTTCTCAGTAGCCACCTCCCATTGTAAAGGATTTCTAAGAAGCATTTTAGTGTGTCTGTCCTGGGACATTTTAGGGGATGAGCATCGTGAACTCTCATATTATTTCACCAATCAGGTAAAGGAAGTTTACTATGAAATCTCATGAGAGATAAGTCAAATCTCATGAGATCACAGTAAGAGTTCATGACCTCAGCACTGCTGATGCTCATTGGCTGCTGTTCATTTCTTCATTTTTTTTTTTTTTTACCTGCAGCTGGGAGCAGGTGAAGTATAACTTTTTACACAGAACTTACTCTGCTGAGCTGAGGAGATTGTGAGGTAAAATATCTTCCTTTTTTACATAGAGATGCTCAGGTGATATTTTCCTGTCAGCTTTTAACAGTTATACTGCATCAGTTTCAAGTGATTTAGCATATGAGTATTATGTCCCTTTAACTCCAACAAGTCTAATAGAATTTCCAGGAGAATATTATTCAACTATCTGGCCCAAAATAGTCTTATATAACTTCAATTTATCAACTAGAGAAATTTATACACTTCCCATAAATCAATTTATTATCAATACAATAGAAATTTGTTATTATCAAGCCAATTTAAATACACAATTCTCAATAATAAATTTACTTAATACTGAAATAATTATTTTCTAGAATACAGTAATCTATGCAATATTAAATTATAAATATAATGAATAGTTTTAAATCGCAGCTTTAATTACACTACTGCTAAAAAGGATATTTAAGCTATAGTCTATTAACAATATTGAATCCCTGTTATACAATACCAGTTAGCAAATATTTGAGAGTTTCAGTCTCGGAGTTCTCTCACTGTCATATAAGGAGATATCCACAATTTTGGAAGTGAAGTGAGCCTAATATCTCTTTTCCAAAAAGTGGGTTCCAGCAGAGGTTTATCACACAAAGACTGTGTCACACACTAGCGTCTGTGTAAGCAAAAATAAAAAAAGCAAGGCAAGGCAGCAAGACAGCAAGGCCCATTTCCTTTCCATGTGCAGAGTTTTTGTCTGAGGCAACTCCTACTCTGTTTCTAGAATCATATAATGAGTGGAACTCTGGCTCTCATAGGCCACTTGGTAATTTAATCCCCTCACAATTAAAATACTTTTGGCTGCATTATTTGGTTCGGCCACTGGGGGGGCACAGGAACTTGAATGAGAAATTTTATTTTCTATAAACAAATGTTTCTCAAATACAGAAGTGTAATTTTTCAGAAATATATTTTCATAAAGTGTACATTTAACCCTTTGAGTGCTAAGCACTTTCCCACCTGGGTGCTAAGATTTTTTTTGTTTTTTTTTCAGACCCCCAAGACTTACACTGTTGGAAAATGTAGGCGATTATCTTTCCAACAGTGGGTCTTGGGGGTCTGTAGCTGCTTAGATGCCTGAGATACAGGCTTCTAAGCAGCATGCCCCCTGCTCCTACACTTAACATTGTTAAGTATAAATAAAGTTGCGCTGTGACATCATCACGTTATTGCGCGTGACATCACCATGCATCACGTAAAGCCCCAGCGATGCCTGTTTTTTTTTTTTTTCTATGCAGGCCCGATCGCCGGGGTAGGAGCGGGTGGGAGCCCCCAGATCTCCCTCAAGGTGGGAGAGTGCTCATGACGGCTCTGAGCTGTCATTAGCACCAGAGTGAGAAACTATGTGACGGCTCAGAGCCGCCATTAGCACTCAAAGGGTTAAATACACTTATGATTTCCTAGTTTTAATAAAATATTGTGTCAATTTATATGGCCTATTTAATTTGACTTAGTATGCATTTATACATTTTAATATTAGATATGTGTATAATTTTATATCTGATAATATATAATACATACAGTATATATATTTATATGTATGCTTCCAAGAGTTTTCTCTTTATGGTATATCTTAAGGGATGCATTTTGAGAGCTATATTGATACTTTGTGGTTAAGGGGTATAATAATATTTTCATTATATATTCTATTATTAATTTCATTCTAATAGAATCATATCATTACATATTCTGATATATATTGTTACACTTTCCAGTTATTCTTATATCATATACATACCTGTAAGTAAAAATTGAATTCTGAAGGAACTAATTATATAGATATATTTATATTTGATTCTTATTCCACTTAATATATAACTATATTCCATTATCTGATGACATTGCTTGATAATTTTTTAGTGTATAAAAACATAATAATGATATAAATCATAGTACAATTTATATAGGTACTGTATGTACCAGTCATATTTAGAACTTTTTATACATCAGATATCTAAATAAACATGTAATTTATTCTGAACATTGGTTATCAAGCATTTTAAGTTCACTAATATATTTATTTATTTAATTCACTTCATAGTTGTGACATGAGTTAGGAATGATATCGGTAATCTAGAATATATATATACAGTATATATATACAGTATATATATATATATATATATATATATATATACCTTAATATAGTACTGAGGTATGTTAAATATCTGAATATTACAGACACCAGTTAAACTTTAAAATTTCAATTTCAACGGAGTTCATCTCATACAAGATTAGTTGTTCCTATGCTATTTTCAATATAGATGCAAAGTCTGGGTGTTGTATATTGAACTCTGCAAGCATTAATTAACACTGAAGTGAGAAATGGTTACATTTCCTGAAATTTGTGTATATTCCATTATAATCGTAGACTGACCGTCCACTCTCATTACAGGGATGCTCTGATCTAGCTTCTATCTCATGAGGGTAATTTAATTTAATTTAAATACTTTAATCTGAGAAGACCATATTACAAAGACTCTTTTGAAGTTCATACTTTAAATGAATGTCTCCTTGTACTTTGATACATCAGATCTGTGATGTGTATCTGACAACAAGGGTGGTCTGGGTCAAAAGTCTGTGTCAGAATTTTAATAAAAACTTCCAATAATCAGATTTTTACATCCAAGGAATATTTCATACAACTGAAACATTAATCAATATGATATAGATAGATTTTACAGTGTCACTAACAATTTACATGACAGTGCATTACAATTTGGTTTGCAAAGGTTAAAATAATGTTTGCTAAAAATATATTTGCAGGGTTAATGTTTAACCCCTTAATGACCGGACCATTTTTTCAATTTTCTTACCCTTAATGACAATGGCTATTTTTACATTTCTGCGGTGTTTGTGTTTAGCTGTAATTTCCCTCTTACTCATTTACTGTACCCACACATATTATATACCGTTTTTCTCGCCATTAAATGGACTTTCTAAGGATACCATTATTTTCATCATATCTTATAATTTCCTATAAAAAAAATATAAAATATGAGGAAAAAAATTGAAAAAAACACACTTTTTCTAACTTTGACCCCCAAAATCTGTTACACATCTACAATCACCAAAAAACACCTATGCTAAATAGTTTCTAAATTTTGTCCTGAGTTTAGAAATACCCAATGTTTACGTGTTCTTTACTTTTTTTGCAAGTTATAGGGCCATAAATACAAGTAGCACTTTGCTATTTCCAAACAACTTTTTTTCAAAATTAGCGCTAGTTACATTGGAACCCTGATATCTGTCAGGAATACCTGAATATCCCTTGACATGTATATATTTTTTTTTAGAAGACAACCCAAAGTATTGATCTAGGCCCATTTTAGTATATTTCATGCCACCATTTCACCGCCAAATGTCATCAAATAAAAAAAAAGTTCACTTTTTCACAAATTTTGTCACAAACTTTAGGTTTCCCACTGAAATTATTTACAAACAGCTTCTGCAATTAAGGCACAAATGGTTGTAAATGCTTCTTTGGGATCCCCTTTGTTCATAAATAGCAGACTTATATGGCTTTGGCATTGCTTTTTGGTAATTAGAAGGCCACTAAATGCTGCTGCGCACCACACGTAAATTATGCCCAGCAGTGAAGGGGTTAATTAGGTAGGTTGTAGGGAGCTTGCAGGGTTAATTTTAGCTTTAGGGTAGAGATCAGCCTCCCACCTGACACATCCCACCCCCTGATCCCTCCCAAACAGTTCTCTTCCCTCCCCCACCCCACAATTGTCCCCGCCATCTTAAGTACTGGCAGAAAGTCTGCCAGTACTAAATAAAAGGAGTTTTTCTTTTTTTTAATAAAAAAAAATAAAATGTTTTAGCTGTGATGGACCCCTGCCTTAGCCCCAACCTCCATGATCCCCCCCCCCCAGCTCTCTAACCCTCTCCCCTACCTAATTGCCGCCATCTTGGGTACTGGCAGTTGTTTAGTGCTATCCATGTGGGCACAGTATACACAGTGCCCACATGGAAAGCTACCCTTAATACCTCTGTCCTTTCTCAGCCAGTCAGAGGCCGAGGGGCCCCTTGAAAATTGGCTCCTCACCAATTTGTCCTTTAAGCTCTGTGCTTTTCTAGCCGTCAACAATGGGGTATCCCCCATCACACTGTTCACTTTTTCATCAAGGGATAGGATGTGCCAATTTTTCTTAAAAGCTGACCTTAAACTCTCCCATTGGTTATTGAAGTTAGAGATAAATCTAATCTTGCTATTTTCATTTTTAGAGTTGTTACTATATAGTAAATCATCCCTGGACATATTTCTGGCTTTCCAGAGAGATTTCTTAAGGCACTTATTGGAATAGCCTCTTTTTAGGAATCTCTCTTTCATTAGAGCTGCATGAGTGTCAAACTTGGAAAGAGAGGAGCAGTTTCTCCTCAGACGGAGGAATTGGCCATACGGGATCCCTTTTTTAAGGTGGTTCGGATGGCTTCTATCTGCATGTAAGATATTATTAGTTGCGTTCTTTTTCCTGTAATTTTCCGTCACTATTCTTACTCCCTCTTTTTTCAAAGTCACATCTAGAAAATTTAGTTCCACTTTATTGGTTTCTGACGTCAGGATGATGTTCTTGTCATTGTGGTTAAGGGCAGCAACGAATTCATTGAATTCTTCTGCCGTCCCATCCCACAAGACAAGAACATCATCCACATATCTAATCCATAGTAGCACTTTGTCCTCAAAGATCCTTGAATAGTACTCAAAGATCTCTGATTCCCAAAGGCCCAGATGTAGACATGCATATGTGGGGGCAAAAACTGCCCCCATCGCTGTCCCACATAGTTGGCGAAAGATCTGTCCGTCAAATGAAAAAATATTATTTTTCAAAACAAACTCTAACAGAGAATAAACAAATTCGGTGTGTTCAGCATATGTTGGTCCTCTAGTTTCTAAGAATCTCCTTATTGCTGCTAAGCCTATTTTATGTGGTATGGAGGAGTAAAGGCCCTCTACATCAAGAGATGCCAGAATGGTCTTTTCATTCACTTCTACTCCATCCAACTTTCTCAACAGGTCAGCTGTGTCTTTAACATATGATGTTAAGGTTAGCAAAAAGGGTCGTAGGTATTTATCAACATACTCCCCAATTTTTTCCGTGGCTCTCCCTATTCCCGAGACTATAGGCCTTCCCGGGGGGCACTGCATATTTTTGTGTAGCTTTGGCAATACATAAAACACAGGCATAACTGGGTGCTCAGGATATAGGAATTTAAACTCATTTTGGGTAATTACCCCTTTGCTTCTTGCATCGTTCAATAGTTTAAAAAGGGAATTTTGGATATGGACCAAAGGGTTGCCACCAATCTTTTCATATTGCTTTTTGTTATTTAGCTGCCGTTTAACTTCATTCACATAAAGATGCTCATCAAGTAAAACCAAATTGCCGCCCTTATCGGCAGGCTTCATCACCAAACCTTTGGCCATACTTAATTCTTTTAGTGCTATTCTTTCCCTTGGTTTTAGGTTGTCAAAAGTTTGTTGGCTCGATATATCTTCTATATCTCTCTCCATTTGTTTTACAAATAGATTAACCGTTGGAACTAGGGAAAGTGAGGGCATGTATGTTGATTTTGGTTTAAAGGCATGCTTTCTATCCACCAAAGATTCTCTCTGTGTGTCATCATCAAAAACATCTTGGTTTTCAGCAAGAAGTAACTCTAAATCATTAAGGGCCACTTGATCAGTTGCATCTAACATATAGTTATTATCTGATTTAGATTTCATGATGACAGACAGGACAATCTTTCTTGCAAAAAGATGTAGGTCTTTTATGACCTCAAACTTGTCAATTGGTGTATTGGGGCAAAAGGACATACCTTTTTTAAGGAGTTCGATATGAGCTAGGTTTAGAGGAAAAGAGGAAAGGTTTACTATCTGTAATTCCTCATCCATTGGGGTTTTTAAAAGCCCCTGCGTAATCCCCTCCCTCTGTACCTCCCCCTGCTCTGTGGAACCTGGTCCCCTCTCCCTCTCTTCTCTCTGGTAGGATATCTAATTTCCTTCCCTTGCCCCCCATAAGGGTCTCTTCCTTTTTCCCCTTCTGTTTTTCCTCCTCCTTCTGTTTGTGTATTTACTAGGGAGTTTTTTGAGGGTCCTGATTCTGAGTCTGACATATCAGTCCCGGAGTCGTAAGTCCCTTTCTGAGATTTGTATGTGTAAACCCTACCATTTTTATAATCATCCTGATCTCTCCTTAATTTCCTACATTTTCTTGATTTAATGTCAGTTTTCAACTTAGAGATATTTGAGCTTGTTTCTCCATTCAATTTCTCAAATTTAGGGTCACATTCGAAAGAGTTAACCTTGATCATTGCTGTTTCTGCTTCCCCCTTTACTTTCTCTAGCCTCTTATTATTTCTTTTGATCATCATTTCCATTAGATCAAGGGAAGTTGAGGAGAGTTTCTCATTCCATTCTTCTATGAAAGAGTCTCCCTCCTCATCCTCCCTTGTATTGGCACCTGGATCAAGTGACAATCTTAATCCCCTAGGGATTATTTTCTTTTCAATATAATTTGCCAGACTAGCATTTTCTGCCTTAATTTTCAATTGTCTACTCAAAAGGTATCTATATTTTCTGAAAGCACTGAAAATAGTTACCACTTCTTCATCATTCTCATCATTCCCCCCACTAATATCATTAGCTAGAGAGTCTTTGAGTTCTGATAAGATATTGCTATATACTGAAGTGTATTTTGGGAACTTATTATTATTAATAAATTTTTGAAAGTCTCTTATGTGTGCCGTTTATTTATCCCTTGCTGTTCTAGGGTAATCTTATATACCCTGGTATTTTTTCTATCTTTATTATATATTGTATATTTACTATAAGGGTGGCACCATTTAGAGCAAATTAGCAATATTACCTACTCTCTCACACTCCCTACATTTTTTTCTTATATATATATATATATATATCGGCAAAAATCAGGTGCAGTATATTAAAGTACAACACAGTATTTTGTTAGTGTGTGTGTGTATATATATTTTGTTTATGTGTGTACAGTATATATATATATATATATATATATATATATATATAGGTAGCCCTCAGTTTACGCCGGGGTTAGGTTCCAGAAAGAATGGTTGTAAATCGAAACCGTCGTAAATTGAAACCCAGTTTATAATGTAAGTCAATGGGAAGTGAGGACGTTCGGTTCCAGGCCCCTCTCATAATTGTCATAAGTAACACCTAATACATTATTTTTAAAGCTTTGAAATGAAGACTTTATATGCTAAACAGCATTATAAACCTATTAAAATAATCACACAACACAGAATATATAATTAAACTAAGTTAAATTAACAAAAACATTTGCTAAACAGCATTATAAACCTAATCAAATAATCACACAACACAGACTTTACTTGCATTTTTCTGCAAACAGTTATTCTATGCATTCCAATCTGGACTGATTTATAGATAGGAAGACCTTGTTCCTTTGAAATCTGCTTGATAGCTCAGGTCGGGTTAAACTGATTCATTTCAGCTTGCTTGGCTTGCATATCTTTGCTGCAACACAAGCGGACAGCTCCACCTACTGGCTATTTTAGTCAATGCACTGCTTCTCAATGCTTTTCAATAGCAGTCACATGACTGAAAAAAAAGGTTGTTATTCTGAAACGGTGCAAATTGAACCGTTGTAAACCGAGGGCCACCTGTATATATATATATATATATATATATATATATATACACACACATACATCATATATTATATAAATAAATAGTTTTACTATTCAGTGATCAGTTACTTATTATCATTAGCTAATACTACAAAGCAAGTTCTCAAAATTTAGCATTTTTAGCATTCATTAATAAATACATTTTACTTCTGTATTATAATAGTAATAGTTTCTAGTTTCAGCCTGAATTTTAAAGCGATTGACAATACACAAACTATATAGAATTAGAATAAAACTGTCTTTACCTTGTAGTTAAAAGGCCACCAACCAAATTCCAAATGGTCGGAATCATGAGAACAGTTATAAACTATCACTATACTTGGAACCAAAGCTTCCCTTTTTGTTAGTTGCTGAATCATATTGCTTCCTCGATTTAAGTAGAACTAGATTAGTAATATTTTTTTCTAAGCATTTAGTAATTATATCCATTCATAGCTAAATAGAAGTTTATAATCAAAAGAAAATCTACTGATTTCATGCCACCATTTCACCGCCAAATGCGATCAAATAAAAAAATATTGTTTCCTTTTTCACAAACTTTAGGTTTCTCGCTGAAATTATTTACAAACAGCTTGTGCAATTATGGCACAAATGGTTGTAAATGCTTCTCTGGGATCCCCTTTGTTCAGAAATAGCAGACTTATATGACTTTGGCGTTGCTTTTTGATAATTAGAAGGCCGCTAAATGCCGCTGCACATCACACGTGTATTATGGCTAGCAATAAAGGGGTTAATTAGGTAGCTTGTAGGGAGCTTGCAGAGTTAATTTTAGTTTTAGTGTAGAGATCAGCCTCCCACCTGAAACTGATTCATTTCAGCTTGCTTGGCTTGCATATCTTTGCTGCAACACAAGCGGACAGCTCCACCTACTGGCTATTTTAGTCAATGCACTGCTTCTCAATGCTTTTCAATAGCAGTCACATGACTGAAAAAAAAGGTTGTTATTCTGAAACGGTGCAAATTGAACCGTTGTAAACCGAGGGCCACCTGTATATATATATATATATATATATATATATATATATATATATATATATATATATATATATATATACACACACACACATACATCATATATTATATAAATAAATCGTTTTACTATTCAGTGATCAGTTACTTATTATCATTAGCTAATACTACAAAGCAAGTTCTCAAAATTTAGCATTTTTAGCATTCATTAATAAATACATTTTACTTCTGTATTATAATAGTAATAGTTTCTAGTTTCAGCCTGAATTTTAAAGCGATTGACAATACACAAACTATATAGAATTAGAATAAAACTGTCTTTACCTTGTAGTTAAAAGGCCACCAACCAAATTCCAAATGGTCGGAATCATGAGAACAGTTATAAACTATCACTATACTTGGAACCAAAGCTTCCCTTTTTGTTAGTTGCTGAATCATATTGCTTCCTCGATTTAAGTAGAACTAGATTAGTAATATTTTTTTCTAAGCATTTAGTAATTATATCCATTCATAGCTAAATAGAAGTTTATAATCAAAAGAAAATCTACTGATTTCATGCCACCATTTCACCGCCAAATGCGATCAAATAAAAAAATATTGTTTCCTTTTTCACAAACTTTAGGTTTCTCGCTGAAATTATTTACAAACAGCTTGTGCAATTATGGCACAAATGGTTGTAAATGCTTCTCTGGGATCCCCTTTGTTCAGAAATAGCAGACTTATATGACTTTGGCGTTGCTTTTTGATAATTAGAAGGCCGCTAAATGCCGCTGCACATCACACGTGTATTATGGCTAGCAATAAAGGGGTTAATTAGGTAGCTTGTAGGGAGCTTGCAGAGTTAATTTTAGTTTTAGTGTAGAGATTAGCCTCCCACCTGAAACATCAGACCCCCTGATCCCTCCCAAACAGCTCTCTTCCCTCCCCCACCCCACAATTGTCCCTGCCATCTTAAGTACTGGCAGAAAGTCTGCCAGTACTAAAATAAAAGGTATATTTGTTGTTTTTTTTTTGTTTTTTTTAGCTGCTGTGTAGAATCCCCCTTTAGCCCCCAACCTCACGGATACCCTATAAAACAGTTACCCTTCCCCTCTAGCTTAATGGGCACCATCTTGGGTACTGGCAGCTGTCTGCCAGTACCCAGTTTATTAAAAAAAATAGTTTGAATATTTGTTTTCCCTTTTCTGTAGTGTAGCTTCCCCCACTCCCCCCCCCTCCCAGAACCCTTTGATTGTTTAGAAATAAAAATTACCCCAATTTTCCCCCAATTTTATATTTTATTTTTCTGTAGTGTAGCGGTTCCCACCCGCTCCCGCCCCGTGCACGCACGTGCGTCCGTGTGCACCCCCTGACAGATTCCTCCTCTTATCCCGCCCCCCCTCCACATCACAGGCCGCCCACCCGCCTCCCTCCTTTGCTGCCACCCATCAACGATGCTCCGGTGCAGAGAGGGCTACAGAGTGGCATCAGAGGCTTGTAAAGGGGTCGAGGCATCACTGCAATACCCTCAGAGCTGCTGGAAGCGATCTTAATCACTTCCAGCACTCTGTTAGACAACTGACGTACCAGGTACGTCTATTGTCATTAACTGCTTGTTAATGCATGTCGTACCTGGTACGTCAGTTGTCATTAAGGGGTTAATAACCCCTAATCTGCTGCCCCTAACATCGCCGCCACCTACATTATACTTATTAACCCCTAATCTTCCGCTCCGGACATCAACGCAACCTACATTATATTTATTAACCCCTAATCTGCCGCCCCCAATGTCGCCGTAACCTACCTACACTTATTAACCCCCAATCTGCCGCTCCCACTATACTAAATGTATTAACCCCTAAACCTAAGTCCAACCCTAACCCTAACACCCCCTAACTTAAATATAATTTAAATAAATCTAAATAAAATTACTATCATTAACTAAATTATTCCTATTTAAAACTAAATACTTACCTGTAAAATAAACCCTAAGCTAGCTACAATATAACTAATAGTTACATTGTATCTAGCTTAGGGTTTATTTTTATTTTACAGGCAAGTTTGTATTTATTTTAACTAGGTAGAATAGTTATTAAATAGTTATTTACTATTTAATAACTACCTAGCTAAAATAAATACAAAAGTACCTGTAAATTAAAACCTAACCTAAGTTAAAATAACACCTAACACTACACTATAATTAAATACAATTAAATACATTAAATTAAATTAACTAAAGTACCAAAAAACCTAACACTAAATTACAGAAAATAATAAACAAATTTCAGATCTTTAAACTAATTACACCTAATCTAATACCCCTTAAAAATAAAAAAGCCCCCCCAAAATAAAAAAACCCTAGCCTAAATTAAACTATCAATAGCCCTTAAAAGGGCCTTTTGTGGGGCTTTGCCCCAAAGAAATCAGCTCTTTTACCTGTAAAAAAAAATACAAACAACCCCCCCAACAGTAAAACCCACCACCCACACAACAAAACCCCCCAAATAAAATACTATCTAAAAAAACTTCCCATTGCCATGAAAAGGGCATTTGGATGGGCATTGCCCTTAAAAGTGCAGTTATCTCTTTTGCGGCCCAAACCCTAATGTAAAAAATAAAACCCACCTGTCAGCCGTATAGAATCAGTCCAGGATTGGACCCAACTGCTATTGTGAAAAAGATAAACACACGCTAGCACGCTGAGAGGAAAACAAGACGTGACCCACTCACAGATGCAGGTATTCGGATTGGAGTTTTAAAACAGGTAGAGGATAAGGCAGTTGAGAGATCAAATGAAGCAGTGGACAATGTCCCTCTAATCAAGTACAAGGATGAGGCAGCAGATTAGTCAGGCAAAGCAATGGTCAATGTCCATTTAATCAAGTATAAGGATGAGGCGGCAGAGTGGTCAGGCAAAGCAATGGTCTGTGTCCCTTTAATCAAGTATAAGGATGAGGCAGCAGAGTAGTCAGGCAAAGCAATGGTCTGTGTCCCATTAATCAAATACAAGGATGAGGCAGCAGAGTGGTCAGGCAAAGCAATGGTCAGTGTCCCTTTAATCAAATACAAGGATGAGGCAGCAGAGAAGTCAGGCAAAGCAATGGTCTGTGTCCCTTTAATCAATCCAAAATGTACTCACAAGCCAGGAAGCCGAAGCAGGATAGCAACAACAAACGGGCACCGGAGCGATGTCCCGCTGAGGCTTTTAAAAGCCTAATGATGTGAAGGGGGCGGAAACAGGAAGGCTGCGTCACGTTGCTATGCAACGTAACGCTCAGTAACAGAGAGAGATCCGTTAGCCGCGGCAATGATCGGATCAGATCATGACAGCACCCCCTCCTCACAACCCCTCCGAGGGATAGGACCAGGTTTGGAGGGATGAGCCCTATGAAAAGCCTTGACCAAAGTAGGAGCATGAACTTGACAAGCTGGTTCCCAAGACCGCTCTGTGACAGGGTAGCCTTTCCAGTGGATGAGATAGTACAAGATTTTGCCAGAACGTCTGGAATCAATAATGTTACTGACCTCAAACTCCGGATGTCCTTGAACCAGAAGAGGAGAAGGAGTGGTCTTAGGTCTGGAGTATCTGTTAAAGGTGGCGGGTTTCAGAAGAGAGACATGAAAAACTGGATGAGCCTTAAGGGTCTTAGGAAGAGTTATACAATAAGCAGTAGTGAAAACCTGACTCAGGATCCAGAAAGGACTGACATAACGTGGTCCCAGTTTAATAGAGGGTTGCTTGAGATGAAGATGACATGTAGAAACTCAAACCTTGTCTCCAGGATGGTACTTGGGGGCCTTCTTACGTTTACAATCTGCAAAGTATTTATATTGATTAGAAGCTTTGACGAGGAGAAGGCGGATCTTTCGCCAATGGCGACAAATTCTGCGGACTGAGAAATCAGCAGCAGGAATTTTCGAAAGAGAGGTATGAAGTGGAAAAGTTCTGGGTTGAAATCCATAAGCTGCTTTAAAGGGAGAAGTTTTAAGAGAAGAATTCTATTGGGCATTGTGAACCAACTCTGCTAGAGGCAAGTAGTGGGTCCAGTTAGAGTGGAGAAGATCCACATAATGCCTGAGGTATGTTTCCAAGCACTGATTGACTCTTTCAGTTTGTCCATTTAACTGAGGATGATGAGATGTGGATGAGGAGATGGAAGTACCAAGTTGTTTACAAAGAGATTTCCAAAAATGAGAGACAAATTGAACTCCCCTGTCCGAGACGATATCAAGAGGAAAACCATGAAGTCTCACTACACGTTGGATAAACAGTTCGGAAAGGGTTTTAGCAGAGGGTAAGCCAGACAATGGCACGAAATTGGCTGATTTGGTGAATCTGTCGACTATAACCCAAATGGTATTGTTTCCAGCAGAAGGAGGGAGACCAGTAACGAAATCCATGGATAAATGAGTCCAAGGTAGATGAGGGACAGAAAAAGGTTGGAGGAAACCAGAAGGTAATTGCAGAGGTATCTTGTTGGAAGCACATATGGTATAGGCAGAGATGTATTCTTTGGCATCCCTAGTTAAAGAGGGCCACCAGACATGTTGTTTACGGTTCCAAATAGTGTGATACCCGGGTGTCCAGAAAGAGGACTGTCATGAGTCTATGATAACAACTTAGATCTGAGATGTTCGGGAACATAAAACAGACCCGCAGGAGGTTTGCAGGTGAAGGAAAGGTCTTTTTGAGCATCTTGTAATTCTTGTAAAGTAGAGGCCGATAGAAGGGCTATGATCTCATGAGGATGGAGAATAGTGCCAGATTCAGGAACATTAGAGGATTGGAATTGCCGTGAGAAAGCATCTGCTTTGACATTCTTTGTGTCTGGAATATAGGATAAGACAAAATGGAACTGAGAGACCATCGAGCTTGCCTTGAATTCAAATGTCTGGCAATCTGGAGATAAAGGAAATTCTTATGATCAGTGAGGATTGAGAAGGGATGAATAGTGCCGTCTAACCAATGTCTCCATTCATCTAAGGCCATTTTGATGGCCAGCAATTCCTTGTTGCCCACATCATAGTTTAATTCTGAGGAGGTGAACTTCTTGGAGAAAATACCGATGGGATGAATCTTACCAGACTCTGGCATACGTTGAGAAAGGACTGCTCCTGCAGCCACAGAGGAATCATCCACTTCCAGGATGAATTGATTTTCTGGATTAGGGTGATGAAGAATAGGTGCAGAAGCAAAAGCATTCTTTAGGGAGTCAAAAGCCTGAATAGCATCTGGAAACCACTCTTTGACGTTTTGCCCCTTGTTTGTTAGAGAAGTAAGGGGTGCTGATATTGTGGCAAAACCCTTGATGAACTTCCTGTAGTAACTGGCAAAACCAAGGAAACGCTGGAGAGCTTTAAGCGAGTCAGGTCTAGGCCACTCTAGTATGGCGTTGTTTGGTAGGATCCATATTGAAACCAGTTTTGGATATCACATATCCTAGAAAGGAAATCCTGGTGAAAAGAACACTTTTCCATCTTGGCAAAAAAGATGATTATTCCTAAGACGTTGAAGTACTTTCTTGACATGGGACACATGATCCTGATAGGTTTGTGAAAAGATGAGGATATCGTCAAGGTAGATGATTATGAAGGTGTTCAGATAATCACGAAATATCTTGTTGACAAAGTGCCAAAACACTTCTGGGGCATTGCAAAGCCCAAAAGGCATGACAAGATATTCGTAATGCCCAAAACAGGTAATAAAAGCTGTTTTCCATCTCCCTTGCGCATACGGATGAGATTGTATGCGCCACGAAGATCCAATTTGGTGAAAATAGTAGAACCTTGCAGATAAGTGAACAATTCGGGGATTAGGGGCAATGGATAACTATTCTTTACAGTGATTTGATTTAGACCCCTAAAGTCAATACAGGGTTGGAGGGCTCCGTCCTTTTTCTCCACAAAGAAGAAGCCAGCCCCCACAGGAGAAGAAGATGGTCTTATAAAGCCTCTAGCCAGGTTATCCTCGATATACTCTTCTAGGGCTAGGTTTTTGGGTCTAGAAATAGGATATGTTTTTCCACGGGGCAAAGGAGCTCCAGGGAGCAGGTCTATAGGGAAATCAAAGGGTCGATGGGGAGGAAGATGTTCAGATTCTTTTTTGGAAAACACATCCAGAAAGTCCTGATAGCAAATAGGTAAGGAGTTTGAAGTTTCAGTAGTGATTGCTATGGTGACTGGACGCTTGATAGGGGTGTGTTAACAGTTGAAAAAACATGAAGACCCCCAAGAAGTGAGTTTGCTTTGAGTCCAAGAAAATGTAGGTTTGTGCAGCTGTAGCCAGGGGAGACCCAAGATTATAGGAAACTGAGGAGTCGGAATGACATAATCTCGAAATGGAGTGCTGCAATGGAGAAAACCAATGGCATGGTAGAATACTGAATAAGTCCAGAACCCAGCGGACCACCACTGACAGTAGAGACCTTGACAGAGTGCCCTTTAGCACATAGAGGTATTCTATGTATGGTTGCAAAGCTGGAATTGATAAACATGCCACCAGAATCAATGAGACCTTGTGTGTAGATCTTTCGATCTCCGAGATGAAGAGTTACTGGTACAGAAAGTTTGTTATTGAGGGAGGAGAAATCGATCTGGCTTAACTCAGTCCCTCCATCTGGAGTTAAACCCTGTCTTTTACTGGTCTGGTGGGGCAATCCCTCAACAAATGCGCCTTTAGGCCACAGTATAGGCATAGACCAAGTGTATGTCTTCTCTGGCGTTCGGTCTCGGTCAACTTTATGGTAACCACTTCCATCGGTTCTGTTTGATCGGTAGTGGTAGACGAAGGAGACACAGGATTGGAAAAACGGGGTGCCAGGCGGAAAGAAGAGCGAGATAGGGGCTTACATGTTCTATCTCTCCTGTTGACGTTCACTATACCTGGTGTCCAGCCTGATGCAGAGATTAATCCGGTCTTCAAGGGATTCTGGGAGGTCCCGATACACTAACTCGTCCTTAAGATGTTCAGAGAGACCCTTACGAAAAGCCGCTCAAAGAGCTCCCTGATTCCAAGAGGTCTCAGCCGCAAGTGTGCAGAACTCATTAGTGTACTATGGTCTAAATTAGAGGCTTCTGCAGCAGAAGATCTTTCAGGTTTGTCAAAGACAGTAGAAAACACAGTCAGGAAGGAATCCACATCCTGAAGGATAGGGTCTTTCTTTTCCAAAAAGGGGGACACCCAGGCCAGGGCTTTCTCTTTCATCAATTATATAAGGAATGTTATCCTTGAAGAAGGCATAGAAAAGAGTGCAGTGCTGTTGCGAAAGTGAAGACAGCATTGGTTCAAACAACCTCTTCTGGATTTCTTCGGGATTTCCATCATATTTGTCAGGAAGGGGAATCCTAGGGCCAATTTGCCCTTGAGTAAGGGTTGTAGGTGGTGAAGGTGTAGCCAGAAAGGTAGGATTGGGCTGTGTTGGAGCCACCAAACCTTGCAGTAAAACAGTAATCTGATAAAGCTTGGAGTCCAGGGATTGCAAATGTGCAGCATGAGATCCCAAAAATTGCCCCTGGTGGGCCATGGCCATAGGAAGGTTAGCGGGGTCCATAATTGGCCCGTTTGTACTGTCAGCCGTATAGAATAAGTCCAGGATTGGAGCCAACTGCTAGCGTGAAAAAGATAAACACACGCTAGCACGCTGAGAGAAAACCAGGATGTGACCCACTCAGGAAAAAATGAACAGGTTAATTTGTAGAAAAAGAAAACTGTACTCACAGATGCAGGTATTCAGATTTGAGTTTTAAAACAGGCAGAGGATACGGCAGTTGAGAGATCAAATGAAGCAGTGGACAATGTCCCTCTAATCAAGTACAAGGATGAGGCAGCAGATTGGTCAGGCAAAGCATTGGTTAATGTCCCTTTAATCAAGAATAAGGATGAGGCAGCAGAATGGTCAGGCAAAGCAATGGTCAATGTTCCTTTATTCAAGTATAAGGATGAGGCGGCAGAGTGATCAGGCAAAGCAATGGTCTGTGTCCCTTTAATCAAGTATAAGGATGAGGCAGCAGAGTAGTCAGGCAAAGCAATGGTCTGTGTCCCTTTAATCAAATATAAGGATGAGGCAGCAGAATGGTCAGGCAAAACAATGGTCAATGTCCCTTTAATCAAGTATAAGGATGAGGCGGCATAGTGGTCAGGCAAAGCAATGGTCTGTGTCCCTTTAATCAAGTATAAGGATGAGGCAGCAGAGTAGTCAGGCAAAGCAATGGTCTGTGTTCCTTTAATCAAATACAAGGATGAGGCAGCAGAGTGGTCAGGCACAGCAATGGTCAGTGTCCTTTTAATCAAATACAAGGATGAGGCAGTAGAGTGGTCAGGCAAAGCAATGGTCTGTATCCCTTTAATCAAATACAAGGATGAGGCAGCAGAGTGGTCAGGCAAAGCAATGGTCAGTGTCCCTTTAATCAAATACAAGGATGAGGCAGCAGAGTAGTCAGGCAAAGCAATGGTCTGTGTCCCTTTAATCAATCCAAAATGTATTCACAAGCCAGGAAGCCGAAGCAGGAGACCAACAACAAACAGGCACCAGAGCGATGTCCCGCCGAGGCTTTTAAAAGCCTGATGACGTGAAGGGGCGGAAACAGGAAGGCCGCGTCACGTTGCTAAGCAACGTGATGCTCAGTAACGGAGAGAGATCTGGGAGCCGCAGCGACACGGCGATGATCGGATCAGATCATAACACCACCCAATATACCCTTAAAAAAATCTAACACTAACCCCCTGAAGATCGACTTACTGCTCTGAAGACCGGACATCCATCCTCAAGGAAGCGGCAGAAGTCTTCATCCAACCGGGCCAAAGTCCTCAACGAAGCCGGGAGAAGTCTTCATCCAAGCCGGGCGAAGCGGTCCTCCAGAAGGGCAGAAGTCTTCATCCAGATGGCATCTTCTATCTTCATCCATCCAACGCGGAGCGGCTCCATCTTCAAGACATCTGACCGGAGCATCCTCTTCATCCGACGGACTAACGGTGAATGACGCTTCCTTTAAGTGACGTCATCCAAGATTGCATCCCTTAGATTCCGATTGGCTGATAGAATTCTATCAGCCAATCAGAAATAAGGTAGAAAAAAATCCTATTGGCTGATTGCATCAGCCAATAGGATTTTTTACTCCTTACTTCTGATTGAAGTTCAATCCTATTGGCTGATCCAATCAGCCAATAGGATTGAGCTTGCATTCTATTTGCTGATTGGAACAGCCAATAGAATGCGAGCTCAATCCTATTGGCTGATTGGATCAACCAATAGGATTGAAGTTCAATCCTATTGACTGATTGCATCAGCCAATAGGATTTTTTCTATCTTAATTACGATTGGCTGATAGAATTCTATCAGCCAATCGGAATCTAAGGGACATCATCTTGGATGACATCACTTAAAGGAACCGTCATTCAGTAAGAAGACTCTGGATGAAGAGGATGCTCCGCGTCGGATGTTTTGAAGATGGAGCCGCTCCGCGTCAGATGGATGAAGATAGAAGATGCCGTCTGGATGAAAACTTCTGCCCGTCTGGAGGACCACTTTGCTCAGTTTGGATGAAGACTTCTCCCGGCTTCGTTGAAGACTTCGGCCCGGTTGAATGAAGACTTCTGCCGATTCCTTGAGGATGGATGTCGGGTCTTTAGAACAGTAAGTCGATCTTCAGGGGGTTAGTGTTTTAAGGGTGTATTGGTGGGTTTTATTTTTAGATTAGGGTTTGGGCCTGCAATAGAGCTAACTGCCCTTTTAAGGGCAATGCCCATCCAAATGCCCTTTTTCAGGGCAATGTGGAGCTTAGGTTTTTTTAGATAGTATTTTATTTGGGGGGTTGGTTGTGTGGGTGGTGGGTTTTACTGTTGGGGGGTTGTTTGTATTTTTTTTTTACAGGTAAAAGAGCTGATTACTTTGGGGCAATGCCCCGCAAAAGGCCCTTTTAAGGGCTATTGGTAGTTTAGTTTAGGCTAGGGTTTTTTTAAAATTTTGGGTGGGGGCATTTTTTTATTTTGATAGGGCTATTAGATTAGGTGTAATTAGTTTAAATATCTGTAATTTATTATTTTCTGTAATTTAGTGGGGGGTTTTTGGATTTTGGCTAATTTAATTTAATTTAGGTCATTGTATTTAATGTAGTTAATTTATTTAATTATAGTGTAGTGTTAGGTGTTATTGTAAGTTAGGTTAGGTTTTATTTTACAGGTACTTTTGTATTTATTTTAGCTAAGTAGTTAGTAAATAGTTAATAACTATTTAGTAACTATTCTACCTAGTTAAAATAAATACAATCTTGCCTATAAAATAAAAAAACCCTAAGCTAGCTACAATGTAATTATTAGTTATATTGTAGCTAGTTTAGGGTTTATTTTATAGGTACGTATTTAGCTTTAAATAGGAATAATTTAGTTAATGATAGTAATTTTATTTAGATTTATTTAAATTATATTTAAGTTAGGGGGTGTTAGGGTTAGACTTAGGTTTAGGGGTTATTATATTTAATATAGTGGCGGCGACGTTCGGGGCGGTATATTAGGGGTTAATAAGTGTAGGTAGGTGGCAGCGATGTTAGGGACGGCAGATTAGGGGTTAGAAATATTTAACTAATGTTTGCAAGGCAGGAATGCAGAGGTTTCAGGGTTAATATGTTTATTATAGTGGCGGCAACGTTGGGGGCGGCAGATTAGGGGTTCATAAGTGTAGGTAGGTGGCGCCGGATTAGGGGTTAATGAATATAATGTAGGTGGCGGCAATGTTGGGGGCAACTGATTAGAGGTTAATAAGTATAATGTAGGTGGCGGGGTGTCCAGAGCGGCAGATAAGGGGTTAATAAATATAATGCAGGTGTTGGCGATGTCGGGGGCAGCAGATTAGGGGTTAATAAGTGTAAGATTAGGGGTGTTTAGACTCGAGGTTCATGTTAGGGTGTTAGGTGTAAACATAAAATGTGTTTCCCCATAGGAATCAATGGGGCTGCGTTACTGAGTTGTACGCTGCTTTTTTTCAGCCTGCTCTCCCCGTTGATTCCTATGGGGAAATCGTGCACGAGCACATTTCACCAGCTCACCGCTGACTTAAGCAGCACTGTTATTGAAGTGAAGTGTGGAGCAAAATTTTGCTCTATGCTCACTTTTTGTCTTTCAACACCGGGTTTATAAAAACTCGTAATACCAGAGCTGCAGGAAAGTGAGCGGTGAGAATAACGTGCAAGTTAGCATCGCACCCCTGTTACCGCAAAACTCGTAATTTAGGTGTGAGTCATTACCAGATGTTACAAGAACCTTAGCCTCTCTGAGAAAGTGCTGAGTTTAAAATGCTGGTGCACAGTGCATACTTAAATACACTTTTGAAACAGCATAGCTTTTATTAGAAGTATTTTTACTAATGCATGTATATTACAAAAATGATTCTATTCAAACCTGAAATGCATCCATGTGTATTCAAATTTTGGCTGGAATGTCCCTTTAAGTAAAAAAAAAAGTTTTCATGTAGTTTGTCAAACCTTTATTTTATTGAGTTAAAAATCATAAAGCCACCAACCACTGGTCTTATTTATGAGAACAGTTTGACTGTTACTACACACATCCTGGTGATCATAACTTCTCTTTTTGTTTGCTGTCTAATAAGATTGCTTCATCAATTTAAATAGAAATGGATTAGTAATATTTTTCAATGTTTTTTTTTAATGGTATTCATTTCTAAATATAAATATATATTACTAGTTGATACGTTGCCCAGAGGGCAGTCTATGTGTTAAAAATGTAACCCTCCCAAGCTGCAAAAAATAAAAAAGTAAAAATACAGAAAAAAATAAACATCACTATCAAAATAAAAAAAATTAAACCTAATCCCTATGAAAATAAAAAGACCCCCAAAATAAAAAAACACCCCCTAATCTAAGAATAAACTACCAATAGCCCTTAAAAGGGATTTTTGTAGGGCAAAACTCCCCCCAAAGTAAAAAAAAAATAACACCAATAAACCTAAACTACCCATTGCCCCTAAAGGGGCATTTGTATGGGCATTGCCCTTAAAAGGGCATTCAGCTCTTTTTCACTGCCCTTAAAAGGGCATTCAGCTCTTTTGCAAATTGCCCAATAAACCCTAATCTGAAAAATTAAAAAAAAAAAACCAACACAAAAGCCCCAAATAGGTACTCAGTCTCAGAAGTCTGGCGGAGCGGAGAAGGTCTTCTTCAAGGCGGGTCAATTATCTTCATCCAGAGCGAAGGCGGCGCGGAGGTCCAGAGCGGTCTTCCCAAATGTGGCGATCCTCGGCGTTGGTCATCTGTGGCGGCTTCGGCAGTCCACGGCAGCATGGAGGCTCCTCTTCATCCGATGTCCGTCGTATACTGAATATTGAATGCAAGGTACCGCCATCAATTTGGGGTACCTTGCATTCCTATTGGCTGAATTTTTCAAACAGCCATAGGATTTTGAAATCCTATTGGCTGTTCAAATCAGCAAATATGATTTCAGTAGCTTTCATCCTATTGGCTGAAATTACAGCCAATAGGAATGCAAGGTACCCCAATAAATATGGGGTACCTTGAATTCAATCTTCAGTGTGCGGCGATTGCATGAAGAAGAACCTCCTCATCAAGGAGCGCCGCAGCCGATGACCATTGCCGAGGAGCGCCACATCTGAGAAGACCACTCCGGACCTCTGCTTTGCGGCGCCTTCGCTCCGCATTTGCTCCTCACACATCTGGGAAGACCGCTCCGGACCTCCACTCCCTTTGCGGTGGATGAAGATGATGGACCCGTCTGGAAGAAGACCTTCTCCGCTGGACTTCTGAAACCGTGAGTACCTATTTGGGGCTTTAGTGTTATTTTTTTTTTTTTAGGCTTTTTGTTTTTTTAGATTAGGGTTTATTGGCAATTTGTAAAAGAGCTGAATGCCCTTTTAAGGGCAGTGAAAAAGAGCTGAATGCCCTTCTAAGGGCAATGCCTATTCAAATGCCCCTTTAGGGGCAATGGGTAGTTTAGGTTTATTAGTGTTAGCTTTTTTTTTTTGGGGGGGGGTTTGGTGGATCGGGGGTTTTACTGTTAGGGGGGAATTTGTTTATTTTTAATGTAAAAGAGCTGATTTCTTTAGGGTAATGCCCTGCAAAATGCCCTTCTAAGGGTTATTGGTTTATTCTTAGATTAGGGGGTGTTTTTATTTTAGGGGGCTTTTTTATTTTCATAGGGGTTAGGTTTAATTTTTTTATTTTGGATAGTGTTGTTTATTATTTTTTGTAATGTTAGCCTTTTTTATTTTCTGTAATTTTAGATTCATGTAATGTAATTTTTTTTTAATTTTAATTGTAATGTAGTATTTGTTTTAATGTAATTAAGGGGTAATTTAGGGGGTGTTAGGTTAGGGGGCTTAGTCATTAAATTAGTTTTTTGCATTGTGGGGGTTGGCGGTTTAGGAGTTAATAGGTAAATTAGGTTTAATGCGTTGTGGGGGTTGGCGGCTTAGGGGTTAATATATGTATTAGGTAGTTTGCAATGTTAAGGTTGGCGGATTTAGGGGTTAAAGGGACAGTCAAGGCCAAAAAAAAACTTTCATGATTCAAATAGGGCATGTAATTTTAAACAACTTTCCAATTTACCTTTTATCACCAATTTTGTTTTGTTCTCTTGGCATTCTTAGTTGAAAGCTAAACCTAGGAGGTTCATATGCTAATTTCTTAGATCTTGAATGCCGCCTCTATCTAAATGAATTTTGAAAGTTTTTCACCACTAGATGGTGTTTGTTTGTGTTTTATATAGATAACATTGAGCTCATGTACATGAATTTACCGAGGAGTGAGCACTGATTGGCTAAAATGCAAGTGTGTCAAAAGAACTGAAATAAGGGGGCAGTTTGCAAAGGCTTAGATACAAGGTAATTACAGAGGTAAAATGTGTATTATTATAACTGCTTTGGTTATGCAAAACTGGGGAATGGGTAATTAAAGTATTATCTATCTTTTAAAACAACAAAAATTCTGGTGTTGACTGTCCCTTTAATAATTGTATTGGGTATTTTTTTTTTCTTAATACTTTGTGCGGGCCGTTTATTTTTTCGTAATAGTTCGTAAGGGCGGTTAGTTTTTTTTTTTTATTACTTATTGTGGACGTTTTTTTTTTTTTTTTAATGCTCTGTTTGCCGTTGCTACATCCCGGTGGATTCCAAAAATGGCCGGGTGGTAAAAGAATTGGGATTGGGCAGCCAGGATACTGGGAAATAAAATCCAGGTGGGCCACTGGCCAGCAGCTCAGCTGGGCTGGGCTCAGCCTCAGGCTGGCTGCGGCTGTATAAAAATGATGCATTGCATTGCAATTAATATTATATTTTATTTTTGCTTGCAATATTGCGGCCGTCACTGTCTGTGACTGCAGCACTGTGTAGTAAAATAAGTTATAACCTTAACCCCCTCCGCCTCCGGCTCCGCAAGTTAACCCAACCGCTAACCTTACCGCAACTAGTAACTTACTTAGCCAAATAGGAGCGAATCATTCACTCAGTCAGTGTCTGTTTGTCACTCACAGTCACAGGCTCAGTCTGTCACAGTGTCACTGAGGCAGTGGGCCGGGCAGGGCCATTGGGCCTGGGAGAACTCAGGAATCTTATGCGGGCCAGGTCAGGTGGGGCGAGCCGGCGACTTACGTAACTGAGTGAGTTGACTGACTCTGTCTTCCGTTCTCACCACGTGACATGATAGTGGAGGGAGCCTCAGCCTGGGAGCGGCTGTTTCAGCGAGCCGACTCAGGCAGCAGGGAGGCAGCAGAGTAGTGCGCAGGATACTACAGACGGGCGCCAGGGTGAAGCGCTTCCTCACAGTGCACAACCATGAACCATCTCAGACTGTGAACAAGACAACTTGCGGCAGGGCCAGACTGGATCAGATGCAGGGGGATGATCCATATTATCCCTAAAAGTACTCAGAAGAACCATAACTACAACTACTATGACGTGTATGAGAGGCTAGTAGGCCAAGTAGACGCGAGACGCAAAGGCCCGGCTATGGCACCCGCTATTTCCAATATGGTAAGAAACAAATTGAAATTGATTTCATGGGATTAGTGTGTGCCACATATGTATTCTATCCCATACATGAGTGCTATCTTTAGCAGCATTCTTTTAGTTTTGCAAGAGTGAAATAAGTTTGTATGTTACCATTTACTTGGTTCAAACTAAGTTTCAGTTTACACCCGCATATTTGAAGTTACGTGACTATTAGGATCCCCCAGCAGATTACATATATGTGGGACAAGCTTGCTCAATGTCAGAATATGGGGCTCCATAGAGGGCCGGATTCGGCCATGAGCCGGAGGGGGGCGGGGCTCAGTCGGAGGGGTGCGGGACTGAGACAGAGAGGGGGGGGCTGAGTCAGAGGGGGTGGGGCTGAGTCGGAGGGGGCGGGGCTGGGCCAGGCCATACAAATTTCCAGGGCCGGTCTGATTTACCAGTCCGGCCGCACAGCCAACATTATGTTGGCTGCCTCGCACTGCCAACATTCCTTTGAGGATGCGTGCGCAACTGCTGATGGTGACGGATGCATTACAAACGCAATTATAATATAGATAAAAGGAAATAGGCGCCGTATGTGTGAATCTGAAACAGCCAACATCAGATAGAAAACATGTGCAGGGTACTCACAATATGAAAAGGCACTCCAATGTGCCAATAGGAGCAGGCTGGTATTCACAGCAAACCAGCTGGCTGAACAGGCAATCCAGGATAACCAAAGTGAGAGACTCAGAATCTGGATCCCACGATATGGAGACAGGAGCTAGGTGCAAACAAAGGCACACCACTGTGTGAATCTGTAGGAGTACACTGATAAATTCACAATCTGTACAGGGTACTCACATTCTGTAGCGGCACTCAATTGTGCCAGTGGAAGCAGGCTGGTTTTCTCAGCAAACCAGCTGGCTGTATAAGGAGTAAAGCAGGAGCCTCCGCAGTCCTCCGGATAAAACAGGTAGCTCAGAAATAATCAATTTGGGATGAGGATATATGATTTAAAAAAGGTTTAATAAAGAATAAAAACAATTAAAAATACATATATCACTCATGTGCAGTATATAAGTGACATGCAACGCGTTTCTCGGAATCAACCGTTTCCTCAGGCATGAATTCTAACTCTACACACATCTTATAAATACCTGAGCTACCTGTACTGCCCCACCCTTCAAATTAAACCAGACCAATCACAGAAGCCCTTTGTTTAATTACCCATTAGTTGGTACACCTGCATACTTCTCATCCCCTGCCTTAATGTGCTTGATGGACTGGTGCAAGTGTTATATACAATGGGGGGGAAAGGAAAAAAATTGCCAGCTGCTTATTTTCATATATATATGTATGTATATATTATTATGATCTAACTAGCCCATCAAAGATCATAATATCTTAGCTAAGGGTTTAGTGATAATATTCGTAATGCGTATGTGCTCACCACATAGTATATGTGGCCAACTCCAAATTGCCTATTTGATCTGTTGTCAACCTCATAGAATAAACAAATCTATATAAATGTTCATACCTGTCTGCTTATGTGTGATGTGATGCGTGACTGGTACATAATTATACTGAATACCATATTGCTCTATTAAGACCTCAATATTTCTCTGTGAGTTCTCCTAACAAATCGCCTTATTCACAAAATTTATTGTTAATCGGGATACCGAGACCAAGATCCTAAAAGGTAAACAATTCTCTGTGATTTTTTGGCGTCTGACGTAAACGCCAGTGATAGGTTGACAAACGCCAGCCTCCAGACCAATCCCGAGTGCTGACCGCTGCATGCCCCTACTCGAGTGTGTCAGCAGATCGTAGGCTCACAAATATGGTAAATTGTACCCCCGGTGCCAGCCGCCCACTACAATTATTGTCGGCGTTAGTGAAGAGTACCGATCAATCTTAGAGTTACTTCTCGAGTCTCAGGTCTGTCAACTGAGGTACCCGCCCCCTTACTACGTCACGGGGCTGTCAACATAAATTCTGTGGGCACTCACATAAATAAATGCATTCGTTTCTATGGCTACATATTTGTAATCCCAAATAGCTGCTCCTATAGGTTAAACTCTGGTACCAGTAAGTATCCAATTGGTGACACTAGATCATACGGCATATATCGATAGTATGCGACCAGCCCCTAAAATCCCCACTATATACATTCCTAAGTGTACCTCTGTCTAATACCATAGTACATAAACACCAAGATAATGAAGGGAATATTAAATAACCGAGATATATCTATTCTCGGCTCACCAGTATTTATAATAATAAGTATTAGTGTTAGCCTGTTTAAGTCAAAAAAAGCTGACTGTCTGTTTCGAAAGCACCATTTATTATCATTATAGCTAAGATACTATATGCGGAAAAGTGCTTGCCTATTTGTGACCCTTACTTCATAATATGTCTTATTAACTCTTTCTGTTCAACACTAGTCACCCTAACAGTATCACCAATAAATGTGGGGGCCACTACTAGATATATTCCCTTCATTATCTTGGTGTTTATGTACTATGGTATTAGACAGAGGTACACTTAGGAATGTATATAGTGGGGATTTTAGGGGCTGGTCGCATACTATCGATATATGCCGTATGATCTTGGTGTTTATGTACTATGGTATTAGACAGAGGTACACTTAGGAATGTATATAGTGGGGATTTTAGGGGCTGGTCGCATACTATCGATATATGCCGTATGATCTAGTGTCACCAATTGGATACTTACTGGTACCAGAGTTTAACCTATAGGAGCAGCTATTTGGGATTACAAATATGTAGCCATAGAAACGAATGCATTTATTTATGTGAGTGCCCACAGAATTTATGTTGACAGCCCCGTGACGTAGTAAGGGGGCGGGTACCTCAGTTGACAGACCTGAGACTCGAGAAGTAACTCTAAGATTGATCGGTACTCTTCACTAACGCCGACAATAATTGTAGTGGGCGGCTGGCACCGGGGGTACAATTTACCATATTTGTGAGCCTACGATCTGCTGACACACTCGAGTAGGGGCATGCAGCGGTCAGCACTCGGGATTGGTCTGGAGGCTGGCGTTTGTCAACCTATCACTGGCGTTTACGTCAGACGCCAAAAAATCACAGAGAATTGTTTACCTTTTAGGATCTTGGTCTCGGTATCCCGACTAACAATAAATTTTGTGAATAAGGCGATTTGTTAGGAGAACTCACAGAGAAATATTGAGGTCTTAATAGAGCAATATGGTATTCAGTATAATTATGTACCAGTCACGCATCACATCACACATAAGCAGACAGGTATGAACATTTATATAGATTTGTTTATTCTATGAGGTTGACAACAGATCAAATAGGCAATTTGGAGCTGGCCACATATACTATGTGGTGAGCACATACGCATTACGAATATTATCACTAAACCCTTATCTAAGATATTATGATCTTTGATGGGCTAGTTAGATCATAATAATATATACATACATATATATATGAAAATAAGCAGCTGGCAATTTTTTTCCTTTCCCCCCCATTGTATATAACACTTGCACCAGTCCATCAAGCACATTAAGGCAGGGGATGAGAAGTATGCAGGTGTACCAACTAATGGGTAATTAAACAAAGGGCTTCTGTGATTGGTCTGGTTTAATTTGAAGGGTGGGGCAGTACAGGTAGCTCAGGTATTTATAAGATGTGTGTAGAGTTAGAATTCATGCCTGAGGAAACGGTTGATTCCGAGAAACGCGTTGCATGTCACTTATATACTGCACATGAGTGATATATGTATTTTTAATTGTTTTTATTCTTTATTAAACCTTTTTTAAATCATATATCCTCATCCCAAATTGATTATTTCTGAGCTACCTGTTTTATCCGGAGGACTGCGGAGGCTCCTGCTTTACTCCTTATACAGCCAGCTGGTTTGCTGAGAAAACCAGCCTGCTTCCACTGGCACAATTGAGTGCCGCTACAGAATGTGAGTACCCTGTACAGATTGTGAATTTATCAGTGTACTCCTACAGATTCACACAGTGGTGTGCCTTTGTTTGCACCTAGCTCCTGTCTCCATATCGTGGGATCCAGATTCTGAGTCTCTCACTTTGGTTATCCTGGATTGCCTGTTCAGCCAGCTGGTTTGCTGTGAATACCAGCCTGCTCCTATTGGCACATTGGAGTGCCTTTTCATATTGTGAGTACCCTGCACATGTTTTCTATCTGATGTTGGCTGTTTCAGATTCACACATACGGCGCCTCTTTCCTTGTGTTTGATTCTAGATATATTAACCTTTGGAGGGTGAAGATCGAGTGCTGCCTCTGGTTTTGAGAAGACGGATATTTCTACCTTATTTGAGCACCTAGGACTTTGATCTTGTCTTTCATCCAGGACCTAGGACTCTGGTATCTAGTAGTGTGCATACACACACCAATACCATATTTTGTCATATTTGTTATCTGTGTATTGATGGTTTGAAACATATATTTCTTGGTAGCGCCCCCTATTGGGTTTTTCCCTTTGTTATAATATAGATAAGTAGAGGTTTATGAAAAATACACTCCACTGAAATCTCTAAAATAGTTCATACAATAATGTATTATTTCAGAAGTATTATAGAGTTAGCATATATAAGAAATAATCGGCTAGATTATGAGTTTTGCATTACGGTTTTAACGCTGAAAAAATGGCCACTTCAGTGTAAAAACAGTAGCGCAGCCATTACAAGTCGTGTCGTTATAGCTATGCCACAAGCATTGTAGCCTGTAACGCAACGTCAATCCCACACTCAAAAAAAATTAAGTTTTTGAATAGGATTTCCATAGCACCGGTATTACAGGTTGTGCGGTGAGGCTAAAATGCTTGCGTTACAGCCTATACCGACACGATCCGTACCACCTTCTGAAGCAGTAGTTATGGATTTTGTGTAACAAAAATGTTTCACAAAACTGATAACTAAAGTGTTACAAAGTACACTAACTTAACCTATTAACCCCTAAACCGCCAGCCCCCCACATCACCACTACTAAATAAACCTATTAACCCCTAAACCGCCAGCCCCCCACAAACTTTAAATTAAAATTACAATATCCCTATCTTAAAATAAATAAAAACTTACCTGTGAAAATAAAAAAAAGTTTAAACTGACAATTAACCTCACATAACTATTATACTAAACGATTATACTAAAATTAAAATAACTACCAATTAAAAAAACTAAATTACACATTAAAAAAACCTAACTCTACTAAAACAATTTAAGTCTAAAATTACAAAAAGTAAATAATACTAAATTTCGAAAAATAACAAACACTAAAGTACGAAAAATAACAAACAAAATTATCTAAAATAAAAACAATTACACCTAATCTAATAGCCCTATAAAAATAAAAAAGCCCCCCTCAAATAAAAACACCCCCTAGCCTACAATAAACTACCAATAGCCCTTAAAAGGGCCTTTTGCAGGGCATTGCCCTAAAGAAATCAGCTCTTTTACCTTGAAAAAAATACAAAGACCCCCAACAGTAAAACCCACCACCCAACCAAACCCCCAAATTAAAAAACCTAACTCTAACAAAAACCTAAGCCACCCATTGTCCTGAAAAGGACATTTGTATGGGCATTGCCCTTAAAAGGGCATTCAGCTCTTTTACATTGCCCTGAAAAGGGTATTCAGCCTGAAATTCTATTGGCCGATTTGAATAACCAATATAATTTCATTAGCTCTTATCGTATTGGCTGTTTTGAACAGCCAATAGGATTTCAGTAGCTCTCATCCTATTTGCTGATTTGAAATTCAAGAATCAAATCAGCCAATAGGAATACAAGGAATGCCATTTTGAAAAGGCTCCCTTGCATTGAAGATCCAGTGTATGGCGGTGACCGTATGAAGAGGACGCTCTTCATCTTTATCCGCGCTGCCGGGATGAAGATAGAAGACGCTGCCGTGATGAAGACAGAAGATGCCGCCTGAATGAAAATAGAAGATGCCGCCTGGATGAAGACTTCTCACCGCCTGGATGAAGACTTCTCACCTCCTGGATGAGGATGGATGTCCGGATTTCAGAAACTGTGAGTGGATCTTCGGGGGTTGAGTGTTAGGTTTTTTTTTTTAACTTTTTTTTTTTTTTTTTTTTTAGATTAGGGTTTGGGCTTTTTTAAAAGAGCTGAATGCCCATTTCAGGGCAATGTAAAAGAGCTGAATGCCCTTTTAAGGGCAATGCCCATACAAATGCCCTTTTCAGGGAAATGGGTAGCTTAGGTTTTTGTTAGAGTTAGGTTTTTTATTTTACGGCAGTTGGTTGGGTGGTGGGTTTTACTGTTAGGGGGTCTTTGTATTTTTTTCAAGGACAATGCCCTACAAAAGGCCCTTTTAAGGACTATTGGTAGTTTATTGTAGGCTAGGGGGTGTTTTTATTTGGGGGGCTTGTTTATTTTTATAGGGCTATTAGATTAGGTGGAATTGTTTTTTTCCTTCTTAATACAGGGAGAGTCCACAGCTGAATTCATTACTTGTGGGAATACTGAACCTGGCCACCAGGAGGAGGCAAAGACACCCCAGCCAAAGGCTTAAATACCTCCCCCACTTCCCTCATCCCCAGTCATTCTTTGCCTTTCGTCATAGGAGGTTGGCAGAGAAGTGTCAGAGGATTTCGGAGTAGTTCCTTTTGGAGGGTAGTACCCTTTAGGATGGGACTGGAGTTTTAAGTAGTCTTGTCAGCCTCTAAGTGAGAACATTGATGAAAGTTAGAGTCTGGAGATGCAGGGAGAGTCTTTCTGTGAATCCATCCAGACTCATATTATGCAATCAGCGTTGACGAGTTTTGCTACCTGCTTTTCTTCACTCAAGCCCATGTCAGAAGCACTGCTACAATCTGTCAAACTTGAAGGACCGTGTTTCTGTTCCACGGCATAGATTCCGGTAAGATTGTTTAATTTTTTTATAAATATGTTAACGATAGAAGACAGGGTCTGTAAGGAATCAAGGGTTAATATCCCCTGAGGGAGATTATTGAACAGTTGGGTTGTTTAATCATGTTTGTTATGTGATTTTGACTGCTTTGTGTCTAAGACATTTGGGTTCATAAGCTGATACAGAACATACAGGTTATTTATTTTTATAATATAGAGAGATGAGCAGTTTTATTAAGCTGGCGCGCTTATTCCTTAGCAGTGGCGGTCCTGCATGACGCACCGGGTGACCGGGAATGGTCAAGTTTTTTTCCCATTTCCTATTCCTCATCATGTGTCTGCAGCAAGGAGTGATTTTCTGTCTGGGTCATAGGAGGTGGTAAGTGTCCCAGCCATTTGGTTTATAAGGTGCCAGTTGTTTTTTTCTATAATTAGACAAATTATGGAGGATTCTGATAATTTATAGGGGGATCCCTCTAATACTGATTTTGATACCTGTTTATATTGGGAGGAGGCTCGGATAGTCCAGCCCTCTCAATTATGTTCTGTATGCTGCAACAGGGTGTTCTCATCAACCAATGTTGACATGTTAGAGATCACTGAGCCGTCTGCCTCTGAGGATTCCTCGTCCCGTGAGGTGTGTTCCCTAGAATCTTCTGTTCCTACACATGCAGTTTCCCTGGGTACCACTGCTCCTTTGCATGAAGGGGCCTTTCTTCCACCAGAGGTTACTGCACAGTTCCGCATGGCCATCTCTACGGCCTTAGCAATTTTGCCTCTTCCTGCTACTTGCAAGTGAAGGGTTAATCTATGCACTCCTGCCCAGGGTCCATCGTGTAAATTGACGATTGTATCCGATCAGTCATAAGGGGATGCGCTTCCCTCTGAATCTTCAGAGGTAGGGCCTCCATGGTCGGAGTCTGTTGATTTGAATCCTCTGACTGAAGCGGATTTAGCATTTAGATTTAGAATGGCACGCCTGGGCTTGCTTTTGAGAGAAGTTTTGGCGATGTTAGAGACTCCTAGTACTGATCCGTCAGTCGAATCTCTGTACTCTAAATCAGATGTGATCTTGATTAGACGAGTGGAGAATGATGGAGTACCTATTCTTTTCTCGTCTACACATTTTATTTTTATTTTTAGAATCACAGTCCAGAGCTCTACAGGGGAGTTTGTGTTGTAGGACAGGCAGGACCTGTTTTTTTTTGCACATTCCTTCTTGGCGATCACTTTTTGTGTGCTTGCCTATTTTCTTTTATATCCAGTTAGGATAGTTTTTTTGTTTAAGAGCTTTTGGTTGTTGTTGAAACTCTTTTTAGAAAAATGTTTTGTCATATGGGATGTTAGAAGCCAACGACTTCAGTTGTCAATATTTTTAGAGACTTCCTATGGAAGCATCTCCATTCAGTTTGAGGTGATGGTTCCCTCAACATTTTCGAGTCAGATTTATGTCATGGACGTTTTGCAGTCTGCTAGCAGAAGCTGGAATTGAAGAATTTTCTGTTTAGTCCTCAAATTAAACACAGATATGTTGGTTAAGTTTTGGGTACATTTTTATCTCCTATTCCTTCTTTACGAAGGAAAGTTTTCTATTTGATATGGAGTAGTGCCTTAAAGATCTATCTTCAGGCCATGTTAGAATAGACAGTTTTCTATGTTTATTATATATCTGAGAAGCAGTCAATGTAGCCTAGTGGTTAGCCTTGTGGCTTTGCAACTCAAAGGTTGTTGGTTCAAATCCAGCTGCTGGCGCTGGATGTCCATTTTAGAGGGCTCTTAGTCTTCCTTATCTTTTTAGTTGAGGAGTATCTTCCGCTTAGGTCATGACTCAGTGGGACGTAGCCTCCTCAGAGGTTTACGGCTCAGTCTTTCCAAGCAGTGGCATCCTCTTGGGCCTCTAAGATGAGGCCTCTATGGTTCTTTTTGGTGGGTGCACTATTTGGCCTTCCTTACATTCCTTTAACTAAATTTAATTGAGTTTTCTGCTTCGGTGAAGCAGCCTTCGGGAGAAAGAGTTTGCAGGCCGTGGTGCCTTCAGATGGGGGTCACCTCTCTTTTTGCCCTCCCGTTAGCATTCAGTGTCCTCTGTAGTTTGGGTATAATTTTCCCACTAGTAATGAATGCAACTGTGGACTCTCCCTGTATTAAGAATGAAAACATAAATTATGCTTATCAGATAATTTCCTTTCCTTCTATACAGGGAGAGTCCACAGCTCCTGCCCGTATTCTCCGTTGGGCAGCCCTAAATTTTATCTTGTTCTTCTGGCACCTTTTTAACCCTGATATTTCTCCCACTGTTCCTGGTTCCCTCGACAGAATGACTGGGGGATGAGTGAAGTGGGGGAGGTATTTAAGCCTTTGGCTGGGGTGTCTTTGCCTCCTCCTGGTGGCCGAGTTCATTATTCCCACAAGTAATGAATGCCGCTGTGGACTCTCCCTGCACAGAAGGAAAGGAAATTATCTGGTAAGAATAATTTATGTTATTTTTGATCATTTCGTTTGCTATTTTTTGTAATTTAGTATTTTTTATTTTTGTAATTTTAGACTTTTTTTTAGTAGTGTTAGTTTTTTTAATGTGTAATTTAGTTTTTTTTAATTGGTAGTTATTTTAATTTTAGTATAATAGTTATGTTACGTTAATTGTTAGTTTAAACATAGGATTTTTTTAATTTCACAGGTAAGTTTTTATTTATTTTAAGATAGGGATATTGTAATATTAATATAAAGTTAGGGGTTGTTAGGTTTAGGGGTTAATAGTTTAATTTAGTTTTTTGTGATGTGGGGGGGCTGGCAGTTTAGGGGTTAAAAACTTTATTTAGTGGCGGTGATGTGGGAGGCCAGAGGTTTAGGGGTTAATAACTTTTATTAGTGGCGGCGATGTCAGGGAGCAGTGGAATAAGGGTTAATAAATTTTATTAGTGGCGGCGATGTCGGGAGCTGCAGATTAGGGGTTAATAACTATATTATAGTGTTGGGGAGCGGCGGAATAGGGGTTCATAACTTTATTATAGTGGCAGTGATGTCGGGGAGGGGCGGAATAGGGGTTAATAACTTTTATTAGTGGCGGCGATGTCTGGAGCGGCAGATGAGGGATTAATAACTTTTTTACTTGTTGGCGATGTCGGGGGCAGCAGATTTTTTCCCCCATAGACATCAATGGGGTTGCATTACGGCGATCGCCATTCCTCACTTCAGGTGTTAGTTTTTTTTCTAAAACCTTCTCTCCATTGATATCTATTGGGAAAGTGTGCACGAGCACGTATTCTCAGCCCCTGGATTTTGTGCAGTATGGAGCTTATCGCCACCATATCGCACACACAAGGAGGCTTTTCAGAAACTTGTTATGGCAGCGCTATGGAGGGTGAAAGAACGCAACTTTTGTTGCAATCGTTTTGCAGCCTCTATAGCGCAAAACTCATAATCTAGGCAATAGTTTTTAAAAATATATGTGGAAGAGCAGTCCTAACTACATATATAAAAAACTATTGTATGATTAGTCATTTGGAAAAAAAAAAATCCATGAATATAACATTTCTTAATAACATATTTGGGTTGCTGTTGTGGGTTATAGCTGTTTTTTTCTAACAGTTTATGCAGGCAGGGGTTATGATCCATGGTATAGCTACAACTCTGGATGACATGGTCACAGTTGGAGTAATGTAACATAAATAATATGCAAAACAACAAAAGATATTTTGGTGCACATCCAACCACT
>NC_069501.1:321653536-321721036 GCF_027579735.1 Bombina bombina | reverse complement strand
TTGGTTAGTAGTCAATTGCTGCTGCTGTTCCAAATTAATTACAGGTGAATGAACCTCCTCTATCACTAACTGTGATTCCGGCACCAGATTAACTACATCCTCCCCGGCTTCAGTGATTTGATCCTGGGAGGATGCAGCATGAACCTGTGCCACAACAACAGCCTGATTTTGTGTAGGAGGGATGCAATCTAAATCATTATCAATTGTTTTCTGAGTACTTATCTTTTCCTTTTTCTTTCCAGCTTCTGCATTATCCTGATAGCGTCTAGGTGGGAGAACTGAACGCCTTGAACGATGCATGGTGGTCAGAAAAAAGGAGAAAAAAACTGAGCAGCACAGAAAAAGAAAAAACACTTCACAGCCTGGATCGGATGGAGAAGAGGAAGTTGGGAGGGAAACCTCAGCTTTTTACCAGGTAAGGAGGGGCCGGACCTAACCTGCAACAATGTTGCACTAACACCCAACCCTCTATCTCCTATCCCACTTTCCTGCAGCCTTAACCCTTAGCCTGCTACAGGCCCATACTGGGCCCTACACAAACTTTTTCTTTGGCCTAACTTGAGCATAGTCACTACGGATGCAAGCCTGAAGGTTTGCGGGAAAACAACTGCATATAGCAGCATTCGGCCGTTAATAAATCGGCCCCATGATGTATAACATTCTAAAGAGCTTTGAATCTGGTATAATGGAAATCACTGTGATTGGTTTAATGGTGCAGTTACTTTTTCTGGTTTTATTAAAATGTACAATACAAAAAAACACTCTAAATGCATTTGAAAAAAAAAATCTCTTGTGCAGGCACATGCACTCTCCTCATCCTGAAAGAAAGAAATTTATCAGTAAGTATAAATTCTATTTCTTGTGCTTCACGCTATAATATGGGCCATACTGTGAAACATACTTTATCTGCAAGTTTGTAATCAAAATTAAAAACATTATACTATTCAATCAAATTATTATTCTTAACATCAATTCATGTTTTGTTTTTTTTGTTTGTTAATTAATTGTAATCAAAATGACAAAATTCAACACTGATCATACGGTTCTAAAAATATATATGACAGACATGCACACACAAAAAGAAAGGACAAATACAACAGTTGCACAACAAGGTTGTACTTCCTCTTTACTTAATGAAACCCACACATTTTCTATCATGATTCAGATTCAACATACATTTTCTTTAACTGTTCAATTTACTTCTGTTATCAGATTTGATTCATTTTCTTTGTATCCTTTGTAGAAGGAGCAGCAATGAACTACTTTGAGCTAGATGAACACATTGTTTGAGACAATGACAGGAGGAATTCATGTGCAGAAACCAATCAGCATGTAACTCCTATTAATACTGCTCCTGA
This sequence comes from Bombina bombina, assembly GCF_027579735.1. Classification (NCBI taxonomy): domain Eukaryota; kingdom Metazoa; phylum Chordata; class Amphibia; order Anura; family Bombinatoridae; genus Bombina; species Bombina bombina. The sequence continues at coordinate 321,719,678 of NC_069501.1, read as the reverse complement.
GCCTACCTAGGCATGCTATTCAACAAGAATACTAAAAGAACGAAGCAAATTAGAAAATAGAAATACATTTTTTATTTTTTTTTAATTGTATTTTCTATCTTAATAATAAAATAAACAGTTTGAGTTTCATATACCTTTAAGCTGACTGTTATTCTTGTATATGCAGAAAGAGATGTATTTCATTTTAAATAAAATATAAATAAAATATAAATAACATAACATAAATAAATAACATAAATAAAAATAACCGAGAATGGAAAATTGCAGATTCATTGTTCTGTTACTAACACCTGCTACACTATGCAAGAAAAGGAAATGAAAAAAAAAAGGAAATTGATAGGACCCCTGTCTTACAGCAGGCAATATGGTTATCCTAAGCAAAATGTTACTAACTCAGTATTCCTTATGAGAGCTGAATAATAATATTATTAGAAAATAATATTATTTTATCATATAATAATAATAATAATAATAATAGTTATGCAAAGTTTAATTATAGTATAGCTTGTTTCATTCATATATGGTGTATAACATTCTAAAGAGCTTTGATTCTGGTATAATGGGCATCGCTGTGATTGGTTTGATGCTGCAGTTACTTTTTCTGGTTTTATAAAATGTACAATAAAAAAGAACACTCTAACTGCAGTTGAAAATTCTGTTGTGCAGGCTCATGTAGGTCAATTGATCTACATATATTAGATTGCCAATCCCCCCTTAATTATACATTAGTATGTTTTACATTTATGCATTCTCTAGGCAGCTTCCTCGTCAGACTGTGAGTTTTTGCCATACTAAAAACTCTGTCTCAAAGAACAGTGATTGAGGTTTAACATGCAATAATGTCATCGCCCTATTGTAAACTCAGATATGCAAACAAGATATCAATACTTGCAAAATAAATATCAACCCTTTGTTATATAGAAACAGAAAAAGAAGTGCAGGAACAAAGAGCAGTTCAGTATACTTGGGCAGCCTCTTTAGCCCATTTGCTTTTTACAGAGGAGTACATTCAATTAGTCTATCAGTCTTATTACACCTAACAATGCCAGTTTGTCATGCCCATGTTGAGGATTGTTTCTGGGTCTCTTTGCTCTTTCCTCATGCCTGTATCCTGCCTCAGCCAAGGTTCCTCCTGCCTGTATCCTGCCTCAGCCAAGGTTCCTCCTGCCTGTATCCTGCCTCAGCCAAGGTTCCTCCTGCCTGTATCCTGCCTCAGCCAAGGTTCCTCCCAGGGGCTGACTGGCAACTTTTGGCCCAGGGGGCAAGTACACCCAGAGGCCCATGGACCGGTGCAGCAACTCGACCCCATGCCCGCCTCCTTCCCGCACCCGCCCACCTATTCCTGTCCCCATGTAATTTAAAACAAACATGGATGGTAAAGAAAATTAAACAAACCACATGTTTAAAATAAATTATATTAATCTTTAATCTTATATATAGAAGCAAACATAAATTAAAACAACATGCATCAACTGAAAAGTTGTTTTTTCAAACCAGCAAGCAAACACGTTTACACAAATAAAAATAAAGCCAGAAAAAGCTTTAAAAAACTATGTACTAAAGGTTTATAAAACTTTGTCACTTTAGTGTCTTAGAAAAATCCTCTAGCTAGGATGTATTGCCCTGCTTCTCAGAATCAAGTAAACAAATCAAAAGAAAAGAAAATCGTTAAATCTATAAATATCTGTAGTTAAATAAGAAAAACAGTTTCCTCAAATGGTAAGTGTATTTTATAACTGGTTAGTGAAGTACACAATACTAATTGGATTTTTTTTTCACTCAAAATTTCAAACAGTTAACAAAGACCTCATCAAAGGAGAGGTCTTACGGATTTTTTCAAGAACATCTTGAAAATGAACAAGTTCCAAAAGATCTCTTTCAACCGAAATGATCATAAGTGCATCAAGAAGTTCTTGACCCATTGTGGCTCTCAGACGTGTCTTAATACATTTTAATTTACTGAATGCCCTTTCACATGCCACTTGTGTAAACGATAGTGTTAGCAGATATTCATACACAACAGAGATATTTTCGTAAGCAGTTGAGAATAGATTATACTTTAAAAGAAATCGGTGACAACAAAGAAAACATTTGTTACATGACTTGCATTTAGTTTTTTGTTTTACACTATCATCTTTATAGATATCCAAGTCATCATCAGCAGGATCAGTATGATCATACTGGTCAGCAGCAGCATCATCCTCCTCCTCCTCCTCCTCCTCCTCCGAACCAATAGAAACTTCCGTGCTGCTCTCATCTTCTGTAAGATGTGGGAACAAGTTGGCAAAACTCTTTAACTCAATTTTAAGAGATGACTCATCCACATTTGCCAACTGAGAAATTCTCTCTAGTGCGCCTGCCTCTAACACATTTGGATCTTTTCGGATTGTGTCAAAAGAACGAGGATCCAAGAATTGGGAGTCCAGAACTAGTTGTTTATTTTCAGAAAACCGCTCATTCAGACTTCCTATGATCTGGTCCAGAATTGGTCTGAAAACATTAACTCGAAAACGTTGGGTTTCACCAATAGGTCGCTCGTCGGATGAGGATTCTCCAGGCATACGCTTTTTTCTCCCAATTCTTTTCTCTTGGAGCTCTGACTCAACTTCCATGGTATCAAGGCCCTCTCTTTCTACCATCAGGTCATTTACTTTATTTGCAAAGTGCTTTGCTTTCTTTTCTATATCAGAAAACTCAATTTTCTTTATTTGATCAATTGTACTTTCCACCATTTTCCATGCCACCATATAGTCAAGACCACTTGTTTGCAGATATCTTGAAACTGGGCCAATAACATCAAAAATAGCCAAAAATAGTTGTGCAGTTAAAATGGTCTTAAACAAACAAAGGTTTTCTGCCAGAGAAGTAGCCTCTGATGTAGTCTTTGAATCAGACTCTGTAAACTGTGAAATCAGCAACAAAACTTCTAAAGTATCCAAAAAGAGTGAGTGTTTATCTCCAAATAGCCAGTTGAGGGCTTTATCTTTAGCCCACCATCTTGTCTCTCCAATTTTTTGCAACCTCAGCATTTTTTCATGTCCATGTCTATGTTCAAGCTGATCCCTCCAGACATTCATTCTCTTGTGAGAGTCCCCAATAAAAGTGGCTAAGCGATTTAGGAGACCAAAAAAAGTTTTGCCCTCTAAAACAGCACAGCAATCAGAGATACATAGGTTTAAGATGTGACTATAGCACCAAATATAGATAGCATTAGGCACTTCCTTTGCAATCTGAGCACGCAACCCCACATAAGCACTTCTCATGTTTGCTGCTCCATCAAAAGACTCTCCGGCTATTTTTTTGTAATCCAATCCAAGAACTTGAAAACTTGACATTAACAGTTCATTGAGTCCTTTTCCTGATGCATCTTTTACTGGTAAAACAGAGATGAGACGTTCCTTAACTGATTCATCTTTTACATATCTCACTACAACAGTAGCTTGGTCAACTACTCCAACATCTTGTGTAGAATCTACTTGAATACTAAATCTCTTTTCGCCAATTTCAGACACTATTGTTGTCTTCATGGTCTGGACTATTGCCATAATTACTTTTTTTACGCTGTTATATGATAAAAATGTCACAAGGGATCCACGGCCAGCTGTCGGTTTTCCCATGAGTCTTCGCATTTTTTTTCTTTTTTCACTTTCCAAAATACATTTCTGAAGATGATTTTTAAGTGGAACATCATAATTTGAAAGAACTAAAACCATTTCTAGAAAGTTCCCATGGTTAATTTCACAATTGGTCAAATTATATAATGATTCATTAGTTCCATGGGCACGAAAAGGTAGTCCTTGTTTAGCTAGCATTTTTACTACATCAAAGATGCGTTTCATTACTTCTATATTTTGAAGTATCTCTTGCTTTCTTTTTGAAGCATGTGCCTGGTTTATCAACGTATCAATACATCTGTTCTTTTTTATAGTAAAATATGTGTTAACAGCTTCACAGTGAGTTTTTGATATCTCATGTTTGTTAGCAGCTTGATAGCAATGCCTAAAATTAGTACAGCCACTAATGAACGATGAACTTGAATTATTAGAAAATGCAATGCATATACTGCAAAAAAATGCTTCAAGCTTCTTATTGTTTACTCTGCAAGTAAGCCAGGAGCGCCTAATAAACTCTCCATTTGGATTTCTACGAAAATAAAAATCTGTGTTTTTAAAGGGAAGGTTTTCACAATCTGCACTGCTTGGTTGGATTGGATGCATGTCCACAAATGCAATTTTTTCAGTTATGGAACATGTAGAAGAAAGACAAAATGGAGTTTTGGTGATGTCAAACTGAACATCAGAAGATTCAGGCTCTTCTTCTGATCTACCACATTCTAAATCATGATGGCTTGTAGGTTCAGACTCAGAGCAAGGAATGGGTGATTGCTGTAAAATAATCATTTCAGAGTTGCTTTCAGAGTCCAAATCCTCAATTAAAGTACTTGAACTTTGGGGTCTTAACTCCTCTTGAACTATCACATCTTGAGTCATTGGAAGCCTATCTGGGTCTGTGCAAACCTCTGTTGGTCTTTCTGTAGATGCTGCTGCAGCATGACCCTAAGAAAAAAAAAAAAGGGTCTAGAAATCAAAATGTAAAAACTACACTCTCATAGGAGAGTCAAAAAGAGCAACTTTTGGTACATATTAAAAGGGACTATGTAGTCATTTGGGTGTTTCATTTTAAAGCAGGAATTAAACATGTATTTTTTAATATATAAATGTTCCCACCCTTAGAGAATAATTCTCCTGTCAAACATGTGTCCCTTTCCACCGACAGAGCTTGGGGAGTTGTCCTTCATAGTCATTAAGCATTCGCAGCAAGTACAACTAATACAGAAGTATTCATTACAATTTAATTTACAATTAATTATATATTGCCAACTTATTCCACAGAGCTTAATTTAAACAGCTTTCACTCTATATATTTTTTTAGATGTTTAAATGCTACACTTTTATATGCATAAAGTAAAACATTTTGACTACAGTGTCCCTTTAACAAACCATAGCATGCAAACAGCAGATGTATAACTTAAAAAAAAAGCATATAACAAAGTGTGTATGTATCTATATATCTATACATACACACTTTTTATATATTTAATTAACTTTTAACAGCTACATTGAGAATCGCATGTGAACAAATGAAAGGGACATGAAACACTATTGTCACTGAACAGTTGCAAGGAGCATGGTGATGACATGCATGCTGTGCAAACCATTTTTGATGGTTCTTCTGCTTAATATAATTTTTTCAAAGTTAAAGTTTGATCTTTTTGCACACTCTATTATTATGTGAATTGGCCTCCAAATTAACTTTGCCTATGCGCCTAGGCTGAAAGCTATGTTATGCGATCTGACCCCTATGGCAAACTAAACAAGCCTTTAGCAGTGGTTAGCTCAGTAAGGCAGAGGGAGTTTAAGTGATTATCACTTTAAAATGTATCTGTATTTACTTGTATAAGATTCATATTCACCTTAAAGAGACAGTATACTATAAATTACAATTGTTATTGTTCTAAAACATAGATAACTCCTTTACTAATCATTCCCCAGCTTTGCACAACCAACATTATATTATTATATTAATATATTTCATGACGTGTAAAGCTCTAACATTTTTTGCCTGTTTCTAAGCCACTAAAGACAGTCTCTTATCACATGCTTTTTGTATTTGCTTTTCACAACAGGAGAGTACAAGTTCATGTGGGCAATATAGATAACATTGTGTTCACGACTGAGGAGTTATTAAAGAGTTAGCACAACACAGTACTAAATGCAAGTCAGTAGATAAATATAAAGTCATGGGATCAGGGGACTGTCAGAAGATACAAGGTAATCACAGAGGTAAAAAGTGTATTTATATAACTGTTGGTTATTTAACAATGGGTAAATAAAGGGATTATCTATATTTTAAAACAATAAAATTACATTACTGTCTCTATAGAGAAGGGGTTGTTTTTTTATTTTAAGCAAAAAGAGAATATTTTAAGGTAAAATCAAACAAACACTCCCTTTACTTCTTATGGATCAATTTATAAAAAAAAAAAGAGTTTCATGTCCCTTTATACTCTACAACAGGGGTAGGCAACCTTCGGCACTGCAGATGTCATGTACTACATTTGCTTTGATGTTTTACCAGCATTATGACTTTCTTTAAGAGCAAGCAAGCATTCAACATGTAGTCCATGATATCTGAAGTGCCAAATGTTGCTTACCCCTGCTGTTCAACTTCTGAACTTTCAACTCACCACCGCAAAAGATAATTTCATTTGCTTAGGATCCTTTCCTGCTATTTCTAGCTCTTTAGTCCTTTTCTCACGTTTTTTTTGAGCGCCACCTTTTTCCTTACTTTTTGATGGTTTGCTCTCCATTTTTATCAATATAGAATGAACTTTACTAAACTGTCTGCTGAACATCAAACAAATAATAGGGAGTAATAATTAGCACAGGTAAAAGGTCTTTATAGCACATATCCAAATTTAAAACTCAATGTGGAAATTCTGTCAATAAATCACAAACAAAATGCAAAGAAAAGGTGCACGTCAGGGACGGATTTACCCTCTCTGCTGCCCCAAAGGCCCCCTGTTTCTTCAATTCCCCCTCCACTTATGCATACTTTAATAAAGGACCAGTCAATACAGATTTGCATAATCAACAAATGCATGATAACAAGACAATAAAGTAGCACTTAGTCTGAACTTCAAATGAGTTGTAGATTTAATTTTTCTGACAATTTCAAAGTTATGTCCATTTACACTCCTTATTTGAAAGCTAAAATATGTTCAAGATAATCATATAGTTAGTGTAAATATATTAATTACTAAAAGGAACATTAAAGGGGCAGGAAACCCCAAAATTTACTTTCATGATTTGGATAGAACATTTAATTTCAAACAACTTTCAAATTAATTAACGTCTATTACCAAAATGACTTCATTCTCTTGTTATCCTTTACTGAAGGAACAGTATTGCACTACTGACAGCTAGCTGAACACATTGTGTTAGCCAATAACAAGAGACAAATGCGTGCCGGCGCACACACACACACACACACATATATATATATATATACACACACATTTGAACCAGCTACTGAAAACATAGATCTCCAAGTTAGTCCAATGTGTATTTTACCTTCACTATAACAGCTAAGCTTTATGCAAAATGCATACAGAAGTGATGTGCTTATACACAAGTAATTTCACAAGATAAAGTTAAACCTTATGATCAAGACAAGGCCACACAAAGAAAATATAAATATATCAATATATTATAAATGAATAAAACAAAATGTTCACACACTAAAGGAATCCTGATCATCCATCCCAACCCAAAAAAAAAAAATTCTTATTGCCTAATGCATGTTCATTATTTCAAACTCTTTACTTGTCGAATATTGTTTATATACTAATCTCAATCAAATTAGCCAAATTGCTGGATAGTAACTTTAAACTTAAAGGGCCACTAAACCCAAAATCTCTTCTTTCATGATTCAGAGAACAGAAATTTAAACATTACAATTTACTTCTATTATTCATTTTGCTTAATTTTTTAGATATCCTTAGTTGAAGAAAAAGCAATGCACATGGTGAGCCAATCACACAAGGCTTCTATGTACAGCAACAAATCATCAGCTACTGAGCATATCTATATATGCTTTTTAGCAAAGAATATCAAGAGAATAAAACAAATTAATAGAAGTAAATTAGAAAGATGTTTAAAATTGCATTCTCTTTCTAAATCATGAAAGAAAAAATGTGGGTATTATGTCCCTTTAACTTATACAATACTTATATTAAATCAAACTTTGGAATCTCTATTCTATGACTTGACTGTAATATCAGAATAATTGCCTGTATAATTGAATTATTCAGTCAGATTTAACAACCAAGATACTAAGGGTAAATATAAGGCTACTAATTATAATCCCTTAGAAGGGACATGAAACCCAATTTTTGTCTTTTGTGATTCAGATAGAAAATACAATTTTAAACAATTTTATAATTTACTTCTATCATCTCAATTTTGTTTCATTCTCTTGGTATCATTTGTTGAAGGAGCAGTAATGCACTAATGGTTTCTAACTGAACACATTGGTGAGCCAATCACAATCAATATAAATATGCAGCCACCAATCAACAGCTAGAACCTAGGTTCTCTGCTGCTTCTGAGCTGGCATAGATAAACCTTTCAGCAAAGGATAACAAGAGAAGGAAGCAAATTAAATGATAGAAGTAAATTGGAAAGTTGTTTAAAATGGTATTCTCTACCTGAATCATGAATTAAAAAAATTGGGGTTTCATGTCCCTTTAACTCAACAAGTTACACAGGCAGCTGAGCTTTCCCTGACTGAAAGTATTTTTTTTAACTTGACACCATATTTTTTTTTTTAAACTTTATATAGCAAATCTAAACCAACATAACATCATCATTGTATAGGTAAGTGGCGCATATCTGTTGTATATACCACCCACCCCAAACCCATTGTACTAGTGATGTAGTAATCAATGTGTGGGTGGAATATTGAATTGTCAGGGTTCTGAACCACTGCAGCCTCCAGTCTCTGGGGCAGTTAATTACAGTAAAAGGTGCAAAATAAATAATAAAACCACACTGCAGAGGCTCTTTTTTCTAATTCTTACTACTACAAGTAAATATTTATTGGAGAAGTCTGTCTCATTATATACAGTGATTCTGAACACCATCATTCAATCACCTTGTGCTTGTTTAGCTGCTGATATAAAATCCTCTCATCATCAAAGAGATGTATATCATACTTAGGATTACTTTCACCTACATTGCTTAACAGTTAATTAACAGACTTTTTTTTTTTTTTTTTTAAAAACAAGGGGTATTGGTGGTAGTATTAATCACTAATCAAGAACACACTTCAGCAGCAAGCGGCCAAGATTGCAATAAATAAATAAATAAATAAATAAATAAAGCCCATGGCATTGCTGCAGAAAAACAAATAGGCAGTAATTAGCCTTGATTGATTTAGATTTTCAGCCATTGCTAATTATAGAGCCTGATGAACCATCTTTTCTAGCCATTGTGTAAATGATATAATGTATTAATGTAATCCATTCCACTGGATTATTATATAATAATTTTGACTACTCTGCCTGGTGATGGTGAATTATTGTGATTTGTGATGATCATGTCTGTCATCATGTTAGCTAATTGCAGTTTTTTTTTTTACATAACTGTACATGCAGGCAATGCAAGATCTCCCTATAGAGTTAACCCTAGTTCTCTTCTCTGCAACCAAAACCAGTTACCAGACTGTCAGGTTCTTACAGTTCTGGAAGTAAACAGATCTTCCCATAGTGCACTTTTGTAAATGTTCTATTCTAATGTGTCTGTAGTTATAAATTTCCCCAGGTTCTCAGAATGATATTTAGAACAGTCTAATGGAAAGGGTCACAGGTAGAAAATATGTCTTGCTCTTGTGTAATAGGGCAAATAATGGGTGATTGGAAGAGAAACAAACACAATCTGTGGCAGAAAATGTGTCTTAAATCCCACTGTGGTTACATTTATTTGATTTCAATTCCTTATGTTGTGCTCACTCACCACCACAGTAGACAAGACACAGACCTCCAGTCCACGGCACCAGCCTATTAGCCTAAGCCTTAAATTTATATAGCAGGCAGCAGCCTAGTAATCTCTCGCTGTGCTCTTCGCGCTCACTCTCCCTGACACACGAGTCACTGCAACCTTCTTCCCGCGTCACGTGGGCACTGGGCTGTAGACTACGCAGCTGCAATTATAATGCGCAGCTGCTGGGACTAGAAGACGGAAGTGAGGAGGAGGAGCCAGGAAGCGCTGAGTGAGAGTCTACTAGAGCGGGCAGCAGGCAGCAGCATCAATCATCACAGTGTCACACGACACACGTCACTCACGTTGTGAGGCCCGCCCCGGGCCGACAGTGGAGGGCCGCAGCACTGATCTGATGATCAACCTCAGTTACCTCATCTGAGGAAATTCCCACCCCCGGGCCCCTGTGATCAGCCACAGTCGGCCTGGCCTGGGCGGGCGGTCGCATCATCAGTCTGTATACACGTCTCTGCCAGACTGCCACATGACAGACAGTCACGGTGGACATACATTATTAAAAAATTAAATTATCACAGTGAATCAGTCAGCCAGGATTGGAATTAAATTATAAAATGTAATGTATTATGTTATTAGTGTCAACACTCACTCAGCACTCACTCGTAATAGCGCATAGTGCAACAAGCAAGCACACTGTCACTGTGTCACATATTTTTTCAGCCAGACTGGCCTGCGGCCCATTTCCACACTGCATCAAGAGGCCCAGGGGGCAATTGCCCCCCCGCCCCCCGGCCCAGTCCGCCCCAATCCTCCTGCCTGTAAACCACCTCAACTAATTTTCCTCTTGCCTGTATGCCGCCTCAACCAAGATTCCTCTTTGCTGTCTCATGGCTTTCACTTATGAGCCACTTGAAGGCTCTGGCTCTGAACTAAATCAGTTGGAGAAATCTGTTTCGTAACAGAATATAACACAAATGTGGTTAAAACCTTATGATCATAATACACTGAGCTCTTCAGGGAAATTTTTATTTTGTATCTTGTGTCCACATCACCAGACAATCTTTAAAAAAGAAGGAGATTCACTTCAGCTCTTTAATGAACACTCAGTTCTCTCTGATAGAGTTTCATTTTGTGAGGCACCCAATCATCAAAGTATTTCACCCAAACAGGGCTTTCTCAAGATTCAGCTCAGATTCCTCCTGCCAGTATCCCACCTCAGATAAGGTTCCTCTGCCTTTATCCCGCCTTAGCCAAGGTTCCTCCTGCCTGTAACCCACTTCAACCAATTTTCCTCTTGCCTGTATGCCGCCTTAACCAAGATTCCTCTTGCTTGTATCCTGCTTTAGCCAAGGTTCCTTCTGCCTGTATGCCACCTCAGCCAAGGTCCCTCCTGCCCGTATCCCACCTCAACCAAGGTGGGTTAAAAAAACAAAGTGTGAAAATGTTTGTTCTCTTGCAGGTCACCTTACTTTTATTACTTTTATTTGTTAATAAATCTATACCGATGCCCTTCTTAAAGGGATATAAAGCTGCATTAATAAAATGCTGTAATGTACAAAAGGATTTTACTATTGCTCTGCTATTTGAAAATAAATAACCCCGCCAAGTCAGTTCTGGAGCTGCAATACACTGCCAATCCTGACTGGTGAATAAACATTTATATCACTCCTGATTAGTTGTGTTCAGCTATGGGCCAGTAGTGCATGGCCACTCCAGAATTGTCCTTATAAGGAAAAAGTTCAGTAATTTTATCCCTTTATTGTGTTCTCTGTGACTTATTGTACCAGCTGTAGAATATTATTGGATTGGAAATTGCTCCTTTAGGGTTATTTTTGCAATATAGGGCCAGATTATGAGTGGGAGAAACAGTTACGTGTTAGCGAAAATTGGTTTATCGCAAGTGTTTCCACACATTGAGGCCCATTTATCAAGCTCCGTATGGAGTTTGTGGGTCCGTGTCTAAAGACCGCTGCTCTATAACCCTGTCTGCCTGCTCTGTGCGCCACAATTCAACCGATCAAGTACGATCCGCAAGACCTTTGATACATAGGTCTCATTGGGTTTAGCACTCGTATATTGGGTTTAGCACTCGTATTGCAAGTAAATATGAACATGTTATCACAATCGCTATTTGTGTCTCACAAAATATAACAAAAATACTTTAAAAAGTACAGTTACACTAATAATAACACTATCTAAAAAAAATGATTTATTATTATTATTTATTTATTATTTAACAAATATTGCAGAAAAAAAAGTTGTAAGGGCTCAAAGATATGAGGTCTCATGTGTTAGAGAAAAAAAAGGACTGCAAAGGGCTTTAACATAGAGATACATATGTATACATGGCTTAATATGTTTATGTGTGTGTATATATATATATATATATATATATATATATATATATATATGTTTATATGTGTGTACACATGTATTAATGTATTTATATGTGCATATATGTATTTACAGGCATATATACACATATAAACACATAAATACACACATATATATTTATATATATATATATATATATATATATACACACACATATATATATACAGTATCTCACAAAATTTTATTTTATTTTTTTGTGTGACAACACTTAAGAAATGACACTTTGCTTAAATGTAAAATAGTAAGTGTACAGTCTGTATAACAGTGCAAATTTGCTGTCCTGTCAAAATAACTCAACACACAGCCATTAATGTCTAAACCGTTGGCAACAAAAGTGAGTACACCCCTAAGTGGAAATGTCCAAATTGGGCCCAAAGTGTCAATATTTTGTGTGGCACAATTTTCTTCCAGCACTGCCTTAACCCTCTTGGTCATGGAGTTCACCAGAGCTTCACAGGTTGCCACTGGAGTCCTCTTCCACTCCTCCATGATGACATCACAGAGCTGGTGGATGTTAGAGACCTTGTGCTCCCCCAACTTTCTTTTAAAGATGCCCCACAGATCCTTAACAGGGTTTAGGTCTGGAGACATGCTTGGCCAGTCCATCACCTTTACCCTCAGCTTCTTTAGCAAGGCAGTGGTAATCTTGGAGGTGTGTTTGGGGTTGTTATCTTGTTGGAATACTGCCCTGCGGCCCAGTCTCCGCTTCAGTATGTCACAGTACATGTTGGCATTCATGGTTCCCTCAATGAACTGTAGCTTCCCATTGCTGGCAGCACTCATGCAGGCCCAGACCATGACACTTGCACCACCATGATTGACTGTAGGCAAGACACACTTGTCTTTGTACTCCTCACCTGGTTGCCGCCACACACACTTGACACCACCTGAACCAAATAAGTTTATCTTGGTCTTATTGGACCACAGGACATGGTACCAGTAATCCATGTCCTTAGTCTGCTTGTCTTCAGCAAACTGTTTGAAGACTTTCTGGTGCATCATCTTTAGAAGGGGCTTCCTTCTGGGACGACAGCCATGCAGACCAATTTAATGCAGTGTGCGGCATATGGTCTGAGCACTGACAGGCTGACCCCCCACCCCTTCAACCTCTGCAGCAATGCTGGCAGCACTCATACGTATATTTCCCAAAGACAACCTCTGGATGTGACGCTGAGCACGTGCACTCAACTACTTTGGTCAACCATGACAAGGCCTGTTCTGTGTGAAACCTGTCCTGTGAAACCGCTGTATGGTCTTGCCCACCCGTGCTGCAGCTCAGTTTCAGGGTCTTGGCAAACTTCTTATAGCCTAGGACATTTTTATGTAGAACAACAATTCTTCTTTTCAGATCCTCAGAGAGTTCTTTGCCATGAGGTGCCATGCTAAACTTCCAGTGACCAGTATGAAAGAGTGTGAGAGCGATAACACCAAATTTAACACACCTGCTCCCCATTCACACCTGAGACCTTGTAACACTAGCGAGTCACATAACACCTTGGAGTAAAAAATAGCTAATTGGGCCCAATTTGGACATTTCCACTTAGGGGTGTACTCACTTTTGTTGCCATCGGTTTGGACATTATTGACTGTGTGTTGAGTTATTTTGAGGAGACAGCAAATTTACACTGTTATACAGGTTGTACACTCACTACTTTACGTTGTAGCAAAGTGTCATTTCTTCAGTTTTGTCACATGAAAAGATATAATAAAATATTTCCAAAAATGTGAAGGTTGTACTCACTTTTGTGAGATACTGTATGTGTATGTGTATATATATATATATATATATATATATATATATATATATATATATATATATATATATATATATATATATATATATATATATATTTATATATATATATATATATATATATATATATATATATATATATATATATATATATATAGTATCTCACAAAAGTGAGTACATCCCTCACATTTTTGTAAATATTTTATTATATATTTTCATGTGACAACACTGAAGAAATTACACTTTGCTACAATGTAAAGTAGTGAGTGTACAGCCTGTATAATAGTGTAAATTTGCTGTCCTCTCAAAATAACTCAACACACAGCCATTAATGTCTAAACTGTTAGCAACAAAAGTGAGTATACCCCTAAGTGGAAATGTCCAAATTGGGCCCAAAGTTTAAATATTTTGTGTAGCCACCATTATTTTCCAGCACTGCCTTAACCCTCTTGGACATGGAGTTCACCAGAGCTTCACAGGTTGCCACTGGAGTCCTCTTCCACTACTCCATGACAACATCACAGAGCTGGTGAATGTTGGAGATCTTGCACTCCCCCACCTTCCACTTGAGGATGCCCCACAGATGCTCATTAGGGTTTAGGTCTGGAGACATGCTTGGCCAGTCCATCACCTTTACCCTCAGCATCTTTAGCAAGGCAGTGGAGGTGTTTTTGGGATCTTTATCATGTTGAAATACTGCCCTGTGGCCCAGTCTCCGAAGGGAGGGGATCATGCTCTGCTTCAGTATGTCACAGTACATGTTGGCATTCATGGTTCCCTCGATGAACTGTAGCTCCCCAGTGCCGGAGCACTCATGCAGACCCAGACCATGACACTCCCACCACCATACTTGACTGTAGGCAAAACACACTTGTCTTAGTACTCTTCACCTGGTTGCCGCCACACACACTTGACACCATCTGAACCAAATAAGTTCATCTTGGTCCCATCAGACCACACAACATGGTTCTGGTAATCCATATCCTTAGTCTACTTGTCTTCAGTAAACTGTTTGTGGGCTTCCTTGTGCATCATCTTTAGAAGAGGCTTCCTTCTAGAATGACAGTCATGCAGAACAATTTGATGCAGTGTGCTGCCTATGGTCTGAGCACTGAAAGGCTGACCCCCCACCCCTTCAACCTCTGCAGCAATGCTGGCAGGACTCTGGATGTGATGCTGAGCACGTGCACTCAACTTCTTTGGTCAACCATGGCGAGGCCTGTTCTGAGTAGAACCTGTCATGTGAAACCATGTATGGTCTTGCCCACCGTGCTGCAGCTCAGTTTCAGGGTATTGTCAATCTTCTTATAGCCTAGGCCATCTTTATGTAAAGCAACAATTCTTTTTTTCGGATCTTCATATTGCCATGTGGTGCTATGTTGAACTTCCAGTGACCAGTATGAGAGAGTGTGAGAGATTGATAACACCAAATATAACACACCTGCTCCCCATTCAAACCTGAGACCTTTTAACACTAACGAGTCACATGACACCGGAGAGGGAAAATGGCTAATTGGGCCCGATTTTGATATTTCCACTTAGGGGTGTGTACTCACTTTTGTTGCCAATGGTTTAGGCATTAATGGCTGTATGTATATATTATTTCTGGAATCCCCTGAAGAATTTTTTCTTTGTGGATAATATGCTTTGATCATCCATGCACAGGTTGTAGCCATTTACTATGCACGGGAAATCAAAGCATCTAATCCACTATTCAAGAAAGCACATCTGTGGGCCCCTTTTACCTGTGGGACAAGATTTGCCATCACTGCTTCCCCTACAGCCTCTCCCTCTATTCTTCTTTATGCCAGCCAACCGACTAACGCCCCCTGCCAACATGTTGATGCTCTACACTCTTTCTCCACAGTAGTTCTCCATCTTCAATGCTGCTGCACTAACCCCACACTGCCAAACTTCATGTAGTGAGTGAATGTTGATTCAACATTCACTCATTATTTGTCACTCTCTCCAGCTCTATAAAAGCCTGCCCAATGTAGCGCTTAGTGTACTGCATGTAGGCTTTTAGAGATGGGGGTAGGGTAACCAGCACTGGAAAATTTAAATAAACTGAATAACCAGCTGAAAGCTTGGCTCTGGTTGCACGCTGCACCATGCTGTTTAATCACTGTTTTTTTTTAACCCCCAAAAAAACCTACAGTGCTACTTAGGAGGGAATAATGCTTCACTTGCCACCCCCCCCCCAATCTACCTCCTCCCAAATCTATGTCCTTGTGAAGAACATAGGAATGTAAAATATGCGTCAACACATCAGGGTTCGCAATTTAGGACTAATAAATTAAATTTAAAATTATTTATTTAGAATATTTTACAATATGTATAATTATTTTTATTAACATATTTTTTATATTATATTTAATATTTTAATAATGTGTATTAAAGGTAGCTTTTCTGCACTGCACTAACCGCGTTAGTCCTAAATTGTGAACTTCAATGCAAGTTGAAATGTCGAGACCTCATTTTTGCCATCTATTTGATGTGTATTTATAATTATTATTATTATTATTATTATTATTATCAGGCATTTGTAGAGTGCCAACAGATTCCGCAGCGCTGTAAACATAGTCAATATACAGGATAGCTTTTGCAGGGATCAAGTGGGTAGAGGGCCCTGCCGAGAGTTTCACTGTTGTAGTCGGCTCTTATGAAAGCGATCTAAGGGGTTCAAGGGGAAAGCAATGGAGTTAGGAAAGGTTAGTGTTGGTTGTAAGCATCCCTGAATAGTGGAGTTTTTAGGGAGTGCTTGAAGCTGTTAAAACTAGGGGAGAGTCTTGTGGAGCGAGGCAGGGAGTTCCACAAGATGGGGGCCAGTCTGGAGAAGTCCTGTAGACGGGAATGTGAGGAAGTAACAAGAGAGGAGGAGATCCTGAGCTGATCGAAGGGGATGGGAGGGAGAGTATCTGGAGACAAGTTCTGAAATGCAGGGCAGAGCAGTGCAGTTGAGAGCTTTGTATGTCAGAGTGAGGATTTTGTGTTTAATCCTAGAGGCAAGAGGAAGCCAGTGAAGGTATTGGCAGACAGGCGCAGCAAATGAAGATCGACGAGTAAGGAATATGAGCCTGGCAGAGGCATTCATAATTGATTGTAAAGGAGCTATGTGGCAGCTAGGTAGACCAGAGAGGATGGAGTTGCAGTAGTCGAGGCGGGAAAGGATGAGAGAGTGGATTAAAATCTTAGTTGTATCTTGTGTCTAATTTTAGCGATGTATTTAAGGTGGAAGCGGCAGGCTTTAGCCAAGGACTGAATGTGAGGAGTGAAGGAAAGATCTGAGTCAAGTGTGACCCCAAGACATCGGGTATGCGGGGTAGGAGTAATGATGGAATTATCAACAGTTATAGAAATTTTGGGGGTGGAGACATTGGAAAAAGGGGGAAAAATAAGGAATTCAGTTTTGGAGAGATTTAGCTTAAGGTAGTGAGAGGACATCCAAGGTGAGATATGAGAAAGACAGTTAGTGACATGGGTTAGTAAGGAAGGAGGTAGGTCTGGTGCAGAGAGGTAGATTTGGGTGTCATCGGCATACAAATGATATTGAAACCCATGGGACTTTATTAAGGAACCTAATGATGATGTGTAGATTGAAAAGAGAAGGGGACCGAGGACAAAGCCTTGAGGTACCCCAACAGAAAGTGGTAACGGGGCAGAGGATGCTCCGGAGAAGGCTACACTAAATGTACGGTTAGTTAGATAGGAAGAGAACCATGAAAGAGCTGTGTCACAGATGCCGAAGGATTGGAAGGTTTGGAGCAGAAGAGGGTGGTCAACAGTGTCAAAGGCTGCAGACAGGTCAAGGAGGATAAGCAGAGAGAAGTGGCCTTTGGATTTTGCTGTAAGTAGGTCATTGTTAACCTTGACAATTGCTGTCTCTGTAGAGTGATGGGGATGAAATCCAGATTGCAGTGGGTCAAGAAGAGAGTTTAGTGTAAGGAAATGGAATAGACGTGCGTATACTAGCTTTTCTAGGAGCTTTGAGGCAAGAGGGAGTAGAGAAATAGGGTGGTAGTTGGATGGGGAGGTTGGATCGAGGGAAGGTTTTTGAGGATAGGTGTGACCAGTGCATGTTTTAGAGATGAGGGAAATATACCAGGGCTGAGTGAGAGGTTGAAAATGTGTGTGAGTATGTGGGTGAGGGTAGAAGAGAGGGAGGGGAGTAGCTGTGAGGAGATGGGGTTGAGGGGACAGGTAGTGAGGTGGGAGGACATTATAAGGGCAGAAACTTCATCCTCGCTAACAGGGGCAAAAGAGCTGCATTTTTTTATATTTGGATTTTGGATGATTGTGAGCTTTTGAGGGGGTGGGAGATTGGCAGTATGTTGAGAGCTGATTTCACTTCTGATGGAGTCAATTTTGTTTTTGAAGTGGATGGCAAAATCTTGAGCTGAGAGAGAGGTTGTATTAGGAGGTGGGTGTGGGTGGAGAAGAGTATTGAACGTGGAGAACAGACGTTTTGGGTTAGAGGAAAGAGTAGAGATGAGATTAGAGAAGTATTGTTGCTTATGGAGATTAAGGGCAGAGTAGTAGGAGTTCAGGATGAACTTGTAGTGAATAAAGTCAGCTGAACTCCAAGGTTTCCTCCAGTGTCGCACAGCAGTACGGGAACATCTGTGTAGGTACTGTGTCAGAGGAGTATGCCAGGGCTGAGGATGAGAGTGTGTTTTCAGAGCTATGGTTGGAGGGGCCAGATTGTCAATGACCGATGTAAGGGTGGAGTTATAGTGTCAGATAGATTGATCAGGGCAGGAAAAGGAGGTGATGGATGAGAGGAGAGGTTTTAGAGAGCTAGCGAGCTGTTGCAGATCTAGTGGTCAGAGAGAGGAAAAGTGGAGTTTGAAATATTTGAGATAGTGCATCGATAGGTGAAAATCAGGTCAAGGGAATGACCATCTTTTTGAGTGGGAGAGTCAGTCCATTGTGACAGGCCGGAAGAGGAAGTGAGTTGAAGAAGTTGTTTTGCCGAGGAGGCAGTGGGATTCTCAAGAGGGATGTTAAAGTCACCAAGAATGAGGGCAGGGGTGTCTGAGGAAAGGAAATAAGGAAGCCAGGCAGCAAAGTGATCGAAGAATTGATTTGGGGAGCCAGGGGGGCGGTATATGACTGCAACACGTGTAGAGAGGGGAGAGAATAACCAAATCATGTGTGCTTCAAATGAAGAAAATGTGAGTGAGGAGAAGGGCTGTAGAGGAAAGTAAAATACCAACACCACCTCCTTGTCTATTGCCAGACCTAGGAGTGTGGCTGAAATGGAGACCCCCATGTGACAGTGCAGCAGTGGATGCTGTGTCTGAAGCAGAGAGCCAGGTTTCTGTAAGTGCCAAAAGGTTAAGAAAGTGGGAGATAAAGAGATCATGGATAGAAGTGAGCTTGTTGCAAACAGTGCGAGAGTTCAAGAGTGCACAAGTGAATGGGGTAGTGGTTTTAGATATAAGAGGAATGTGGTTAAGGTTACCATAGTTTTGTTTATGAAGTCTATTGAAAGGCACACAGGGATGTGAAAGGCTAGGAGGTTGTGAGGGACCAGGATTAGGGGAGATGTCGCCAGCAGCTAGTATGAGCAAGAGGGAGAGTGACATGAGATGAGAAGCAGATTTGCAGTAGTGAGACTGTTTTTGGGCTGAAGTGCAGGGGGGAGAGAGAGTGTTTAGGAATAGGTAAAGTTCATGCGTATAAAAGTAAGGTGAGTTTAAGAGAGGTGGGCTAATGAACAGTACAGGTGGAGAGGGAGAAGGAGTAATTGAGTAATGTAGTTTGTTATAGAGACAAGAGGTAGCAAAAATGAGTATGAAGATATAGAGCATTATTATGAAAGTGGGAATCAAGTAAACACATAAGACACAGTGTTACAGCAGCACTTGCAAAAGGATACAATGAGATACATAATACACAGTAATATACAGTATTACAAGAGTACTTGCCTTGTGTCTTGCCCTTTGCCCAATCCTTGTTCAATTCTTGCATAATTCTAAAATAATTGCCTCACTTATAAAATGTTCACTTTGAAAATGTAAACATATGCTATTGTTAAAATGTACACTGCCCAGGCAATGCACCCACCCCTGTGCAATGCACCTCCCAGACTAGTGTGGAAGATATACAGGCAGGGCAGTAAGCTGAGTCCGTTAAATTTAGTTGATTGTTAATCAAAGACAATTGGAAAGGCCAATTGGAATGTTAATTTTTGGTCTGGTCAGGGTGGGATGAGTTAAGTAAACAGACAATAAAATTTGGAGGAGGTTAAAACTATGGCATAAGAAAGCTATACATTTTAGAATAATAGCAAGTATTGATAAGGATTGAACATCACATGGCAATTAGCTGAACATTAGAAGTAAGACATTGGGAACAACATTACAATGAATGCAGGACTTAATTTTAACAACCTAAATTCATGTGCTCAATATACATATACACATACCAGAAAGAGAGACTTGTAGTATAAATGACATAAAGGCAGGGTAGAAGTAGCAGGATTTGATGAAGGGGTTCAATTTACATACCAGAAAGAGAGACTTGGAGTATAAATGACACAAAAGCAGGGTAGAAGTAGCAGGATTTGATGCAGGGGCTCAATTCACATTGTATGTTTATGTACTTTTTAGATTTATAACTTTATCTATGTTAGTGTAAACTATACTATTTGTAGAATTTAGTTCTGGCTATTTATCTGATTAATATTATTATTAGAATAATACTAATTGTGGAAGCTTTAACTTTTATTTCTTACTATTTTTAAACTTGTTTAGATACCATTGTAATAATTGGAAATCTAAGCTGTATTTCAAATTTTATAATCCTTTTATAATCCTTTTTTTTTTTTTAAAACACTGATCACCTATAATATAGTAGTTAAATATAGCACCTTCTCCAACCTGAAATTCTATAGTCCGGAAATATGGGTACATAAGACTAACCAGTATTTACGATAACCGGAAGTGACATCATTTTGTAGTCCGGAAAGACTCACACAAGATAAAGGTTAGTTTTTGATTTTGGTGCCTTACCAAATCCATTGCGATCTGATTGGACACTTTACCCTATTTATGCCAGATCCAAATGAGCCTCTATTGGTCTTGTTCAAGGCTGAAACATGTAGACATTGACTATACAGCGGCTCTGGTTTCCATGATAATGATTTTTAACAGTTTGGTAAGCCTTGTTATTTAAGCACTGGGTTCACCAAAATTTGGCAGTATTGCACAATGTATTTTTGTTTCTTATAGGTTTGTCATTTTGGATACAGCGGATATATATTTTTCACAGACAGTTTTGTCATTTGGTAATGTTTAGATCTTATTTTTGATATTTTTGTTATATAAACAAAATCCACATATTTTTATATATTTTTAACTTTTTATTTTTTAATTTAGTGGATTTCCTTTCTTGGGCTTTTTCATCTTTTTATATGAATAGCTCCTTTTCTTTGACATCACATCAAGGGTTTCTTCGGATCACTAGTTATTTATACAAATTTGGTACCATGAATAGGTTTTTTTCTGGACTGACTGTTCATTCATATATAAAGTTCCTTGCAAAAGTATTCACCCACCTTGGCATTACAACCTGGAATTAGAATGGATTTTTTTTGGTGGGGTTGTATCATTTGATTTACACAATATGCCTACCAGATGCAAATTATTTTTTATTGTGAAACAAACAAGAAATAAGACAAAAAAAATCAAAACAGAAAACTTGAGTGTGCATATCTTCCCCCCCCCCCGAAAGTCAATACCTTGTGTAGCCACTTTTTACAGCAATTACAGCTGCAGGTCTCTTGTAGTATGTCTCTATAAGCTTGGCACATCTAGCCACTGGGATTTTTGCTTATTCTTCAAGGCAAAACTACTTCAGCTCCTTCAAGTTGAATGGGTTCCACTATTGTACAGCAATCTTTAAGTAATACCACATATTCTCAATTGGATTAAGGTCTGGGATTTGACTAGGCTATTCCAAGACATTTAAATATTTCCTATTAAACCACTCAAGTGTTGTTTTAGCAGTATGCTTAGGGTCATTGTTCTGATGGAAGGTGAACCTCAGTCCCAGTCTCAAATCTCTGGAAGACTGAAACAGGTTTCCCTCAAGAATCTCCCTGTATTTAGCACCATACATCATTCCTTCAATTCTGACCAGTTTATCAGTCCCTGACGATTGAAAACATACCCACAGCATGATGTGGCCACCATAGTTTTTTTGATGGCCAAAAAGCTTAATTTTAGTCTAATTTGACCAGAGTACCACCTTCCATATGTTTGGGGAATCTCCCACATGCCTTTTGGCAAACAGCAAATGTGTTTGCTTATTTTTTTCTTTAAGCAATAGCTTTTTTTCTGGCCACTCTTACATTAATCCCAGCTCTGTGGAGTGTATGGCTTAAAGTGGTCCTATGGACAGATACTTCAATCTCCGTTGTGGAGCTTTGCAGCTCCTTCAGGGTTATCTTTGGTCTCTTTGTTGCCTCTCTGATTAATGCCTTTCTTGACTGGTCCATGAGTTTTGGTAGGCGCCCTCTCTTGCAAGTTTGTTGTGGTGCTATATTCTTTCCATTTTTTAATAATGGTGTTAAAGATGCTCCTTGGGATGTTCAAAGTTTCTGATAATTTTTTATAACCCAACCCTGATCTATACTTCTCCACAACTTTGTCCCTGACCTGTTTGGAGAGCTCCTTGGTCTTCCTTGTGCTGCTTGCTTGGTGGTGCACCATGCTCAGTGCTGTTACAGACTCTGGGACCATTCAGAACAGGTGTATATATACTGAGATCACTTGACAGATCATGTGACACTTAGATTACACACAGTTTGACATTATTTAACTAATTATGTGACTTCTGAAGGTAATTGGTTGCACCAGACCTTATTTACGTGCTTCATAGCAAAGGGAGTTAATACATTTGCACCATTTTCAGTTTTTTTAGAATTTCTTAAAACAAGTTATTTTTTTTAATTTCCCTTCACCAATTTAGACTATTTTGTGTATATCCATTACATGAAATCTTCGTATAGCCTAGGTCATCTTTATGTAGAGCAGCGATTCTTTTTTCAGATCCTTCAGAGAGTGCCATGAGGTGCCATGTTGAACTTCCAGGGATCAGTATGAGCGAGTGTGAGAGCGATAACACCAACTTTAACACGCCTGCTCCCCCATTCACACCTGAGACCTTGTAACACTTACTAGTCACATGACACCAGGGAGGAAAAATCACTAATTGGGCCCAATTTGGACATTTCCACTTAGGGGTGTACTCACTTGTTGCCAACAGTTTGGACATGAATCGCTGTGTGTTTAATTATTTTGAGGGAACAGCAAGTTGAGGGAACACTGTTATACAGGCTGTACACTCACTACATTGTAGCAAAGTGCCATTTTTTCAGTGTTGTCACATGAAAAGATGTACTAAAATATTTACAAAAATGATACTGTGTATATATATATATTATATATATATATATATATATATATATACATACATGCATAGTGCAGCACTATCCAATTTGCACATATTTGTTTTAATTGTTTTATATTGTTGTTTTTATAAGACCATATTTAATAAATAAGCCTTTTCATATCCATATTTGAATATAGGACCACACTTTAGCTCTAGCAGCACTTCCTATTCTTTTATATATTGTAATTATCTGGAATCTGGTTAGGGGATCTTATATAGTGGGAAGCTTGTGTGTAAACATTTGGTGCTGAATACTTCTATTCTGTAGATTCAATGCGAGTTACGAATATTTTCAATTCATATGTTCTTCACAAAAGAATGTACTTTTTATTATTAAATGCATATATACTGTATATATATAAAATGAATACCTCAAGATTTAGATGCTAATACATTAATTTTCTTTAATCAGTGTGCTAAAACATTTGTTTTTTAAGTAGAAATGTGTTGCTGTGTTTTCCCTTAGATAAGCCAGAGCCTCATAAATAGTTTGTAAGATCCACAATAGAGAACTTTATGGTCTAATTGGTCATGTATTGCCTCAACCTTTCAGCTCACAGAATGATGGAACACAGTGTCTCTATCCAGGAACTACACTGAGGTCATTGACAGGACACCCAGCCTTGCAAATAAATATACTTTTCTATGTTATAATGTCTCAGAAACATAAAGGATGCAACATATATGGTGTTTGGTATCAAAATACTCCTCACAGCATGTAAAGTAATATAACCGGTTACACTTGCACTTGCACCTATATAAGGTATCTATGATTTTATTAATAAGGTAAAGGTTCTTATATAGACCACAGCTGCTGAACTCAATAAATAGTGTCAGAGTGAATAGTAAATATTTGGTTGTTTGACTGTGTATATAATGACAATTGTTACATAGACTTGTAAAATACAATTGAAGCACTGTATTAATCTTGCAAGAGAGAGGTATGCAGCTATGCCAAGTGCTGCTGGGCGCAACCTGGAATCAGCTGGCAATACTGCCGATAGTACTGGTGATATAATAAAATATTAATATTGATAAGATAGTACCTTATTGAGAAATACACACCTGGGGGTACACTGGCTTCTCTAACGCAAGCAATTTGACTGGAGGGTAAGTGATGTTAGCGCAACTCACGGCAAGTCCAGCCATAGCTGATGACATCAGGTCTTCACTGCTACACAGTCTGACTCCAGAGAGTAAACAGAATCCCAAGGTAAATGACAGATGAAATAAAACAGAGATTTCGGAGGCTAGGAAGTCCTGTGGTAGTGTAGAGTAGTTAAGCTAAATGAGGGATAAATCTGGTGTACACTGAGAGAATGTCCCAAGGAACTGCAGGCTTCTTAAGAAACAAGAAAGTGGCTGAGTAACTTTGGGTCAGAAAGGTGATGTCCACACATCTTCTTAGGTAAATTACCAAGAAAGGAATGTGTATAGGGAGGCGTCTTATAAAGGAGGTGTAAAAGAAGAGAATCCACTTAAAGAAACAGTAGTTAGCAGTGAATTCTAACACAACATCACTTAGGGATTGCCCATGGGTGTATATGAAATAGATATACTTATCAGAAATTAGAAGATGTTATATAATTTCAGCCAAAGATGTTGAGCTTTATGACATGTCGTAAAAGAGAGCCAGACATACCATAATTACTAATATGAGTCTACAATGAATAGCCTACAGCTTGCTTCCAGGATCTAAAGTAAATGACTGTATCTATTAGATTCAAGAGGGCTTGACAATAGAAGAATTAGGTTTTATTTATACTGTACACTGTTACTGCTACTACACATGCTCACATTGAAATAACGTATCATAGTCTATTTGTCTGTTTTGATTGCACACCGCTTAGCCTATAGAACATAGTTAACAATTGTTGTCTCTATTTGTTATTAGCCTGTAACTTGTCATTTTGCTGCCATTTTAAGTGGACATATGACCTATGTTGTCATTGCTAAAATGCTCAATAAAAGAAATATTATTTTAAAAAAATGATAACACCTTTACTACCCATTCCCCAGCTATGCACAACCAACATTGATATATTAATATACTTTATTACCTCTAAATCTCTGTCTGTTTCTGATCCCCGGCAGGCCTCTTCTTATCTCAGTGCATTTTATTAGCTTTTCCCAGTCAGATAGTGCTAGTTCATGTGTGCTATATAGATAACATACACCAGCACTAATTGGCTACAATGCAAGTTTGTATAAATCACAATCAACTAGATTATGAGTTTTGAGCTCTATAGGGAAAGTAAAAAATGCAACAAAAGTGGCGTTATTTAACTCCCTATAGTGCTGCCATTACAAGTTTAAAAAAACACGGCTTGCTCGGGTGATATGGAGATTTGGAGCTCCATACCGCACCAAAACAAGCATGTGCTTGTGCACACTTTCCCCATAGATATCAATGGGGACAGCCGGCTAAAAGAAAAGCCTAACACCTGCGATTGCGGAAACAAAAGCCCCATTGATGTCTATTGGAAAAAAAGCTAATGTTTAAACCTAACAGCCTAACATAAAACCAGAGTCTAAACACCCCTAATCTGCCACCCCCAACATTGCCGATGCCTGCCTACAGTTATTAACCCCTAATCTGCAGCTCCCAATATCACCGCCATCTAAATAAAATTATTAACCCCTAATCTGCCGCTCCTGATATCGCTGCCACTATACTACATTTATTAACCCCTATTGCACTGCACCCCAACATCGATGCCACTATATTAAAGTTATTAACCCCTATTCTGCCACTCCCTAACATTGCCGCAACTAAAGTTATTAATCCCTAAACCTCTGGCCTCCCACATCACTACCACTAAATAAACCTATTAAACCCTAAACCGCCAGCCCCCCACATCACAGCAACCTCAATTAAACTATATTAACCCCTAAACCTGACCCTAACGTAACACTATTTCTAACCCCAACCCTAAACCTAACCCTAACACCCCCTAACTTTAACATAATGAAATCAGATCTAAATTAAATTTGCAATTATTAACTAAATAATACCTATTTAAAACAAAATACTTACCTTTGAAATAAAACCTAAGCTAGCTAAAATATAACTAACTATAACTATAATATAACTATATTGTAGCTAGCTTAAGTTTTAGTTTTATTTCACAGGTAAGTTTGTATTTATTTTAACTAGGTAGTTATTAACTATTTACTAACTACCTAGTTAAAATAAATACAAACTTACCTGTGAAATAAAACCTAACCTGTTTGAAAATAAACCTAACATTACAAAAAATAAAAAAAAACTACCATTACGTAAAATAAAATAAAAACCTACAATTTGAAAAAAAATAGGAGGACAGAGCAGGAGCGAGTTGCACTTAATGTTATGTCGCGGTCGGGCCGGGCTGTGACTATACAGCTGGCCCGATGCGCTGTGTAAAAAAAACAGACCCGCTCAGCAGAGAGCAGAGAGCGGGTCTGTAAAACAGGCATATTTTTAAAAAATTCAAATGGAAAAAAAGCTTTTATAACAATAGCACTAAAATAATGTTATATAATTCTGCACTATGTGCAGAATTATATAACATTATTTTTTAGGTTTACTGACACTTTAATATAAAACAATATTTATTGTTTTTGCACATTTCCCACACACACACGCAGACACAATATCCTTAAATCTTTTTTTCTCAAGGCTGACACATTTCCTTTTAGGTCTACTTCTCTATTTGGTAAATAACTGGCTACAGGTTAAACTGCATACATTAGAACTGAAGAGCTAGTGTTTTCTTTTTTTTTTTTTGTCGATGGCTATTTCAGTGGTTTGCAGTTCAATCAAATCTTTGATAAACGAAGCACAAGAATTGGGTTACATTGCATCTGACATCTTAAGGTATGATGACTAATATGTTATTTTCTGAGTAATATTTATTTTTATTTGCAAATGATACATGTATGTATATATAAAAAAAACTCATTAGTCATATTTAGCTAATCAATTTCCCTAAAAAATGATTTTTTTTTTATAGTTATCAGTAAAATAATTTAAGTGTTTTGGACCTGTAAAGGAAATATTATACCCATGTTTCTATCTTAAAGGGGTTATGTTTGTAAACAGTGGATCAGTACATATCCCCTTTAAAAAAAAATTATGTTTTGCTTGAAATACAAATATTTATGTAATTAATTTAAAGCATGTCCTGTAAATGTACGTTTTACATTACATTTCTTAGCACTTAAATTTCTTTAGGAATAATTATATTGGCTTTTTGTTAATAATCAACAAGCATCCCTAAATGTACTTTACATTTCAGGTTAACTGATCTGTAATGATAAAACATACAACATCACTGTGGTTAAGTTTCACGAAATAAATTCCAACAAAAAGGAACTGAAAATATTTCTCAATGATTGTATTTTCCCTTAGACATGTGATATACGGTCATGCTTAGATTGAGGAACAATGTAAAAGTGACAGGTTCCTTTTGCCCTATTGTTGAAATAAATCTGTAAATGTATAAAGAGTAACTGGACATGTAGAAATAAACGAAGCACAAGAATTGGGTTACATTGCATCTCACATCTCAAACCGTTATTAGAAACAAAAGCACCCAGCAAACCATTACTGAGAATGAGAACACATTAATATACAGCGTATATATTAATGTTAAAGGTGCACAAATGCACATAATATAGCGAAATTAATGTTGCGATATTAATTCTACTACATTGAATTCGAAAGAAAGTGGATGTCATAATACTGGTACAAAAATAAATGTATAGTGAAGATAAACTGTTGCCACTATAACGGTACAATATTGGTACAAAAATAAATTTATAGTGGAGATAAACTGTTGCCACTATACAGATACTAACTATGCCACAATATTGTTACTTTTTATAGTAGCATAAATATAATATACGTTGCTATCGCATCTAATAGTGATAAAACCGATCACAAACTAACATTCAAAATCTGACAAGGAAATTTACCAAAATTACAAGAACACAAGTACTACAACACCCTGCAAGGATAATAAAAACTGCATGGTTTTTGATCAGAAAACCACACCTGTTATATATTTTTGAGCACTAATAATATATGCAGTTTATATAATAAAAGGGTACTGCACACGCTTTGTGAACAGAAAACCATATATGTCAGATATAATTGAAAATAACATCCAGAAATCTATGTTTTCACACTGTATTTAGGTTTGACAATTGTCATATTGTCAAATATAGAATAACATACGCTATTTATACAATAAAGTGCATTATACACGCTCTGTGATACACGCAAGACATTGTGCTTGCAACAGTCAAGACTCCTTGAAATTAGGAGACTACTTTTATTCAATTTTAACCTAAGAATCCAAGTGAGCAATTCACAATATCAGAGACTGGTAATATTTATAAATATCAGCTACTAGGCACCTATTACCCTATCTAATCCTAAGGTGACAGATACCAGTGAGTACTGATTAATTCACCTATATACGAAGGCCAGACATAAAATGAATAGGTCTCACAGGTCACCTACAGCAACTAGAGATAGAGTGATTTTAAATGTTTGTGTTTACCCATCTTTTAAGGTAAAATATTAAAAGTTATATTTTAAATACAGAATCACTAGCCTCTACCAACAGTCTGGGCAGAGAGTGCTACACAAGCATTTCTTTCTAGGGAATCTCATCCCATTTGTTTTGAAAAGTCCTGTATCAAATGCTAGCACCACTCCTCACAATAAATAATATATTGATACTGAAATAAAAGTGTCAATGTAACAAAATAAACATAATACTGACCATAGGAATTCTTCATCAATTTATTCCACCGCTTCCTCAAATTTCCCAACAACGAGGTTGGCATATGTTGGAGCTAAACTTGAGCCCATTGTTGTCCCTTTTTGGACATTGGTGTCCTCAAACTAAAAGTAATTTTCATATAAGACTATTTTGAACAAATCCCTTATTAATCTTCACTCATAATGGCAATATAATCTGCATTTATCCAGAAAATAGAAGATACTCTCCATACCCAAATTATGGGAAATCTAGGTATATAGGCTTGAGATATCCATCGTTACTAGGATACTTTAAGAGGGTATCTCCAAAGCTGTGACCTTTTTCAAAAAATCTGTAGTGTCCTATTTACAAGACACTACAGATTTTTTGAAAAAGTTTGCACATTACTAGGTGAGAACAAAACCGCTAAAAGTAATACACACATTTTTCCCAATATAATGGACATTGTTTATTTTGTTGATTTCCTCTGACAAAAATCAAAGGTCGTAAGCTGCATGGTATCACCATTAATGACTTTTGTGTAGCAAGGAAATACATTAGCAAAAGCTTATTTGAGTTTGTGACAATAGTATTTGGAATATACATTTATGCTGTATCAATTAGTTGTTTAACCCCTTAACGACC
Organism: Bombina bombina; assembly: GCF_027579735.1. Lineage (NCBI taxonomy): Eukaryota > Metazoa > Chordata > Amphibia > Anura > Bombinatoridae > Bombina > Bombina bombina. The sequence continues at coordinate 321,690,117 of NC_069501.1, read as the reverse complement.
GAGGACGTGCAGGGTACGTCCTCAGAAAAAAGGCAGTTAACGCCTGAGAACGTGTACCCTGCACGTCCTCGGTGTGGAAAGCAGCTGGAAGCGATCCTGCTCGCTTCCAGCTGCTTTCCGGTTATTGCAGTGATGCCTCGATATGGAGGCATCCTGCAATAACCTTTTACGGCCATCCGATGCAGAGAGAGCCACTCTGTGGCCCTCTCTGCACCGGACATCGATGGCCGGTATCGTTGGTGGGTGGGAGCCGGTGTGGGAGGTGGGTGGCGGCCATCGATGGCCCTGGTCATGTGGAGGGGGGCGGGATCGTGGGCGGGTAAGCCCGGGGGCGGGCGCGCGCACGTGCACGAGGGGGCGGGCGCGTGCACGGGGAGGAAGCGGGTGGGAACCGCTACACTACGGAAAAAATGTGTCCCAAAACAATAAAAGTGGGACAAAATTTAAATCAATAAAAAAGCCCTTAGGTGTGATTTAGGTGGTGGGGGTTGGTCCGTGGGGGGGGGGGGGGATTGAGCTACACTACAGAAAAAAAATAAAAAATAAACATTTGATTGTTCAAAATGGGTACTGGCAGACAGCTGCCAGTACCCAAGATGGCCCCCAATAAGGCTGAGAGGGAGACTTAGAGAGCTGTTTTGGGGGGATCAGGGAGGTTGGGGGTTAAGGGGGGATCCTAAACACAGCATATGTAAATATGCTTTTTTTTTTTTTTTTTCTTAAAAAAAAAAAAAAAACTTTTATTTTAGTACTGGCAGACTTTCTGCCAGTACTTAAGATGGCGGGGACAATTGTGGGGTGGGGGAGAGAAGGGAGCTGTTTGGGAGGGATCAGGGGGTGGGATGTGTCAGGTGGGAGGCTGATCTCTACACTAAAGCTAAAATTAACCCTGCAAGCTCCCTACAAACTACCTAATTAACCCCTTCACTGCTAGCCATAATACACGTGTGATGCGCAGCAGCATTTTGCGACTTTCTAATTACCATAAAGCAACGCCAAAGTCATATATGTCTGCTATTTCTGAACAAAGGGCATCCCAGAAAAGCATTTACAACCATTTGTGCCATAATTGCACAAGCTGTTTGTAAATAATTTCAGTGAGAAACCTAAAATTGTGAAAAAATTAACGTTTTTTTTTACTTTGATCGCATTTGGCGGTGAAATGGTGGCATGAAATATACCAAAATGGGCCTAGATCAATACTTGGGGTTGTCTACTACACTACACTAAAGCTAAAATTAACCCTAGAAGCTCCCTACATGCTCCCTAATTAACCCCTTCAATGCTGGGCATAATACACGTATTGTGCGCAGTGGCATTTAGCAGCCTTCTAATTACCAAAAAGCAAAGCCAAAGCCATATATGTCTGCTATTTCTGAACAAAGGTGATCACAGAGAAGCATTTACAACCATTTATTCTATAATTGCATAAGTTGTTTGTAAATAATTTCAGTGAGAAACCTAAAGTTTGTGAAAAAATTTGTGAAAAAGTGAACAATTTTTTTTATTTGATCGCATTTGGCGGTGAAATAGTGGCATGAAATATACCAAAATGGGCCTAGATCAATACTTTGGGATGTCTTCTAAAAAAAAATATATACATGTCAATGGATATTCAGGGATTCCTGAAAGATATTAGTGTCCCAATGTAACTAGCGCTAATTTTGAAAAAAAGTGGTTTGGAAATAGCAAAGTGCTACTTGTATTTATGGCCCTATAACTTGCAAAAAAAGCAAAGAAGATGTAAACATTGGGTATTTCTAAACTCAGGACAAAATTTAGAAACTATTTAGCATGGGTGTTTATTGGTGGTTGTAGATGTGTAACAGATTTTGGGGGTCAAAGTTAGAAAAAGTGTGTTTTTTTCCATTTTTTCTTCATATTTTATAATGTTTTTTATAGTAAATTATAAGATATGATGAAAATAATGGTATCTTTTGAAAGTCCATTTAATGGCGAGAAAAACGGTATATAATATGTGTGGGTACAGTAAATGAGTAAGAGGAAAATTACAGCTAAACACAAACACCGCAAAAATGTAAAAATAGCCTTGGTCCCAAACGGACAGAAAATGGAAAAGTGCTGCGGTGATTAAAGGGACACTGAACCCAAATTTTTTCTTTCGTGATTCAGATAGAGCATGCGATTTTTAACAACTTTCTAATTTACTCCTATTATCAAATTTTCTTCATTCTCTTTGTATGTTTATTTGAAAAGCAAGAATGTAAGTTCAAATGCCAGCCCATTTTTGGTGAACAACTTGGGTTGTCCTTGCTGATTAGACAGAACTAATAAACAAGTTCTCTCCATGGTTCTGAACCAAAATTTTCTGGCTCCTTAGCTTAGATGCCTTCTTTTTCAAATAAAGACAGCAAAAAAACGAAGAAAACTTGATAATAAAAGTAAATTAGAAAGTTGCTTAAAATTGCATGCTCTATCTGAATCATGAAAGAAAAAAATTGGGTTCAGTGTCCCTTTAAGTGTCACCCCTTTGGCGTCCTGCTCAGAGATTTAGAGAGCTACAACAAACAAGTGTGCATCACTAGTAAGTGAAAGCAGTAGCACAGGAAGTTGGAAGCTAAAGGTGAGCTCATGGCAAATATCTATCTGTCTGGAATCAGACCATGTGTATAAAGACGACAATCTCTCCTGTGGTTGGGAGTGGTGAAATACATCACTAACTGATACCTGGCCTTCAAGGAAGCTGTGGATTTTGTATTGTTTATATTGCTTTTATTGTTTGGATCTACGTTTTAACATTTTGGGATTTACATCATGCTAGCATTAATTTCTGGACTTTTATCGTTATATACCATTGGTGGTTATTAGAATTAGAGTTTTTATGTTCTTACTCATATGCATTGTTGATTAGTAAATTTATTTGGTCCTTTTTACATAACCGTTTTTTTAAATGTCAATGTTGAGAATTTTAAGTTCACATTTTAATGATCACTTTGCGGGTTACTGTAAAATTGTAAATATAAACAATTAAGCACATTTTTGAAGTATGAAAAATGAAACATGTTCAGAAGTAAATTATGAAAGTTTGCATGCGTGTTCTTAAAAATTAACACAAACTGATAGGAAATGGTTTATTGAACATTCCTTATGCATTGAACATTTTTAGTAGACTAACAAGTTTAAAATCAACAGTTATAGTGAGTCAATTCTTTAACGACACTAGCACTTCCCCAGGGCCGGCTCAAAATATTGGGCTGCCTGGGTCTGAGAATGAAATTACAACCCACCATAGTAACATTACTGATCAAACTGCTAGCATTGCAGCTGACCTTACTAAGCCTGCCTACCATGCGTGCAACTAATGTTTATGCACAATTGCACAATAAGTGGAAAGGAAATTAGGGAAGAGATGTTCCCATCTTGAATGTTGCCCCTGACCGATTATGTGTCTTTGTGCATGATGCGGCTATGCTGCTGGGAGCCTGCAACTTTCCCAACTGAGACAGAGGAGAGGACCGGAGTCATCTTGGTCTGACAGCAACTGACTCAGTCACTGAAGTGCTGTCCCTTGTCAAGTGCTGCCTGGGTTAGTTGGACCCACTTGGTCACATAGTTGAACCGACACTGCGCTTTCCTTTTGGTACCTATTTTCTTTGTTTACACCTTGGTCAGAGAAAAAGCCTGTTAAAACCCGCTATATCTAGAAGACATCTGCATTCAACACTGATGAATACAAAAAAATCACAAATTTTGTTATTTTTTTTACATTTGTTTGAAAACGTAAAACCAGCTGCCCTTTTAAACAAATGAAATAATGTATGTGATATAAAAATTTAGTTGATTCATTCATACAGTTAAAACTATTATGCAATAGGTGTTAAATAGTTTTCTGCTGGTCTGAAGTTTTCTTTGTTTTTTTTTTTTGGTGCAGAAAAGGCTTAAAGGGACAGTCTAGTCCTTCTCTCAGGGCATTTTGACAACTTTTCCCCACTAGAGGGTGTTAGTTCATGTGTGTCATATAGATAACACTGTGCTCATGCATGTGGTTACAGGGAGCCAGCACTGATTGACTAAAATAGATGTCTGTCAAGAGAACTAAAATAAGGGGGAAGTTTGCAGAGGCTTAGATGAAAGGTAATCACAGAGGTAAAAGGTATATTAATATAACTGTGTTGGTTATGCAAAACTAGGGAATGGGTAATAAAGGGATTATCTATCTTTTTAAACAATAACAATTCTGGTGTAGATTGTCCCTTTAAATGTAGAAGTAGCACTAGCAACTACTTTAAATAAAGGTAGTAGAAAGAGGCGCTGGTTCGTGGGGAGTTCCCAAGGATTCCACTCTGTCCACGATTCTTCTAAAAGGACTGTGTCTGTTGAGAGATATTTCACATTGGCGTAGTGTTTCCAAACACCTTGTAAACAACAGTAAAATACTCACAGAATAGTATTGGATAATCAGCTCCACAAACGGTCAGAAAAATAGAAAACAAACTTCTTTGAATATAAAAGGTAGCTTTTATCCAGTGCAACACGTTTCAATGGTTATACCATCTTTTTCAAGAGCAATTAAAATATAGTATGACTTATAGAAAGTCATATACAATACCGCATCCCAGGCGGCTTTAAATACACAAGCATAAAACGTATATATGATACCTCATTGGATGGTATAGGTACTCTAACAATTAAACTAAAGCCTAGTTAACGTGCATGTAAAAAATGTATACAATTTATCTAAGTTAGAATGTAAAAATTCATACCTAAACAATTGATTTATCAACAGTCAATAAGAACATGTTATTTTAAAACATATAAACCAATCCCAGACCATTCTCTTATTCAGTTCCCTTTCGAGTTGTTTTTGTGTGTAGAAGTTCCCAAACAGGTCCGTTTTAGTTTGTGTCGGTCACATGTTGTTACGTGTCCAATGAGAGAGAATAGTTCAATTTTGCTGTCAGTTCTTTGAGAAAACAAGCAACTTAGTGCTGGAACGAACTAAAATAACAATCGGACACAGAGGAGAAAAATATATGTCAGTTAAACCGCTTTTTATAAACAACATGTTGTTTTGAAATTCCACATGTACGGATATCACAGAAAAACTGCCTTTGGGAAAATAGGCAACTGAGTGCCAATGTAGATTATGTAGACAGACATAAGTAATTTATTTAAATTATCAATAGACTATGATGGAGAAAGGGACATAAGTAGTTTATATTAGCACATCTATATAGTATTAAATCAATAAATCAATAGAGTATTATATAAAGGCCCTGTAAACTTAGATGATTTGTTGAATGTTTTGAAGTTTGCAAAAATGTTATATTAACATTGTAAACCTTGTTGGTGAACATTATACTAATGTTGTAAATACAGCCTCATTAGCTAATGCAAGGAGTTAGCAATGACAAAAAGCAAGTATATATATGCCATCAAAGAATTTTTTATGTTTAGTAATAACAATGAAATAATGTGTATCTTAGACTCTCAACTTTTTTGTATACCACTATATTATTAGCCAATAAGTATGTATACACGGTATATAGAATAACAGTTGCAGTGGATTAATCTAAACAAATGCAGCAATTTTAGTATCTTTATTTAAACCCCATTGTGCGTATTACTTTAATGTATGGATCCATTTAAGTTATCTTTGATCTAGTTATTTGGCAATATCACCCCCTCTCCAGTGTGTTTTCTCTCTCTCTATTCCTATCCACAGGAAGGTTTATTTTCGGAAATTTTGACAGTTGTTACAATGTATTGGTATTCCATAATCATCATGGGCTTTATCTATTTTGTTAAGATGTTCTAATATTCTTGTCTTTAGGAATCTTGATGTTTGCCCTAAATATTGACTTTATCTATTTTGTTAAGATGTTCTTATATTCTTGTCTTTAGGAATCTTGATGTTTGCCCTAAATATTGACTTTTTGCACTCACATTGCAACAGGTATATCACATTTTTGGTTTTGCATGTAATGAAATCCTTGATTTCATAAACTTTCCAAGTAACTGAAGAAGTGAATGTTTTATTTACTCTCTTAGTGTAATTGCATCCTTTACACATACCACAAGTATAAAATCCTGTCAAATCACTAATTTAAATTGGCTTTTTTGGAGCCATCCCTTTTATCATTGAAGGTGCCAATTTTTTATTTAAGGTTCTGACCTTTACTAAACATTATAGCGGGTTTCTTTGGGATAGTGGGACCCATAAATTCATAATCTTTTAAGATGTGCCAGTAATTTTCTATTATTTTTTTTAATGGTAAAGTGCTCTGTATTGAAAGTTGTTACAAATTTTGGAAAGTTGTTCATTTTATTCTCTCTCTTTGTTTGACTGAGTAGTTTAGATCTTTCTCTATTTATTACATATAATCTTTCTGACTCCAATGTGTTTTTTTTAACCCTTCTCCAAAAATCTATGTTTTAGAATTTCTGACTGATTGTCATAATCATCCAAATTGCTGCAGTTTCTTCAAATTCTTAGGAACTGTCCCTTAGGTACTGCTTTTAACCAATTTGGATGATGACAACTGTCATGTTTAATGTATGTATTAGTATCACATAGAGTGAGATCAAGAAAATGTATTTTGTGATTATTATGTTCTGGAGTTAAAATAATGGACATAATATTATCATTGATATTTGCCACAAATTGGGTTAATTTGGATTCCCCTCCATTCCAAATACAGATAACATCATCAATGTACCTATGCCAGGACACCAGGTCAGCACCAAACTCAGCATTATGCCAAATGTGAGTATTTTCAAAAAATCTATATAGATATTGGCATAGCTTGGCGTGAACCTGGTGCCCATGGCGTTACCACAAATTTGTAGAAAATATTGATCATTATGCCAGAAGAAATTATGGTGTAACATAAAATCTATGGCCCTGATGATGAAATCTAAAAGTTTTGGTTGTAAATTTGGATAATTTAAAAGCTTTCATTTGACTGCTTCTATCCCCTTCTTATGGTCAATGATAGAGTAAAGGGAAGTAACATCCATCGTTACCCATATATAATTGTCTTGCCAGACTGTCTCATTTAGTATTTGTAAAACATGCCGGGTGTCTTTTAAATATGACTTTGCTTGTTGAGCATAGGGCTGGAGGTAATAGTCAATGAAGGCCAACAAGTTGGTGGTGAGTGAATCTATGCCACTAATGATAGGTCTACCTTAAGGTCTAGTGAGATGTTTGTGGACTTTGGGTAAAAAATAATAAATTGGGGTTCTAGAATCCTCCTTAAATAAAAATTCCATCTCTTTTTTAAACAGAAGTTTCTGATTATGTGCCTCCAATATGAGGTTATGCAACTTGAAAGTGAACTCCCTTTTAGGATTTTTTTTAAAACTGTGTATGTAGTCATATCACCCAAAATTCTATTGGATCCTTCCATGTAGACATGTGCATTTCATTTTGTTCCGAAACGAAATTCATCTGAATTTGTCCGAATTCGGAGATTCAGATCGATTCGAATTTCCGAATTACCCTAGCAACAAAACTTAACTAATCCAAATGCATTTGTACAGAATAAATACTAATTTGTTCGGATTTATTCATTACATTCTAAATTTAATATTCAAATTTAAATTTTACATTCGAATTCGAATGTCACATTCGAATTTGAAATAGTATTTCTAGTCTACAACTGTGTTTAATAAATTTAATCGAATTCAAATGCTACATTCGAATTTGAATGTAACATTCAAATGCGAAATAGTATTTCTAGTCTACAACTGTGTTTAATAAATGTAATATTCGAATTTGAATGCTACATTTAAATTTGAATGTAATATTCCAATTTGAAATAGTATTTCTAGTTTAATAATGTTTGAAATAGTATTAAACTTCTGAATTTACAAATCGAATCTGAAACGAATACATCTGAATACATCCGAATATATTCAAATCCGAATGAATCCGAAACGATTGCATTTAAATGTGTTCGAATTCGAATCAAGTCTACTTCCATGTAGTATTCCCTGTCTATGATGACAATCCCTCTCCATTTTCAGCCTCCTTAATGACTATATCTTCCCTTTTATTCAGATGGTTCAGGATGTCAAACTCTTGTTTACTGAGATTACAATTTTTATTGGTCTTAGGTAGTTCTGCTATGTCCCTCATGAGCATTCTGCCAAAAACTTTATTATTAGGATCTTTACTGTGAATATCATCTATCTGTGTTCCTATGCAGACTTCTGTGATGTGAGTGGTTAGGGTACAATTTATTATTATGTGAATAGGCAGGTTAATTGTTTCTCATAAAATAAGGTCTCTGTTGTGAATATTTTCTGTCTCCAAGTTTGTGGCTATGGTGTATGTGTGAAGTGATAATATTTGTTTCCTCTTGTGGTCTATCAGCATGTGAGGTTTGAGGTGTGTTTTTGTAATTGTGTGATACTCTCCACTGAGATCAGATTATAACCTGAAAAAAAGAGACAGAACACCAAGCACAGGGGAAACAGAGGAGGAAGATGGAAATCAAAGAAAAAGGAGACAATAATACATGGGGTCTTTAATTTATCAACTAAAGAAATCAGTGAACAGGAGACATAAATACTCTCTAAGGGACTTTTTTTGCCAAACAGTCATCAGTAGCCTTTAATCCCCCAGTAAGCATCCAGGCAGATAATCCTAGGAACAAATTTAAGAATGCCTCATGATTCTATCCTAGCCACAGTAAAGGTCCTAATATTGAGGTTTTTGGCAGAATGCTCATGAAGGACATAGAAGAACTACCTAAGACCAATAACAATTGTAATCTCAGTAAACAAGAGTTTGACATCCTGAACCATCTGAATAAAAGGGAGGATATAGTCATTAAGGAGGCTGACAAGGGGGAGGGATTGTCATCATGGACAGGGAATATTACATGGAAGAATCCAATAGAATTTTGGGTGATATGACTACATACAGAGTTTTAAAAAATAATCCTGAGAGGGGGTTCACTTCCAAATTGCATAACCTCATATTGGAGGCACATAATCAGAAACTTATTTCTAAAGAAGAGATGGAAATTTTATTTAGGGAGGATTCTAGAACCCCCATTCTTTACCCAAAGTCCACAAACATGCCACTAGAAAGGGCGGACTGAGATCAACTAGGGCCCCCGGGCATAAGTGTGGCAGGGTCCCCCCACCCACCTACCTCCTCTGCCCCTCCCTCACCCTAATGCCCCTCCCACCTATTGTGCTCCTTTCACCTCATATGCCCCTACCCCACCCTAATGCCCCTCCCACACCATGTGCTCCTCCCACCTCATATGCCCCTCCCCTACCATATTTTTAATTGCAATATAAAGAGACATTCTTTTACCTTAAATATTTTAATAATAACAAAATATGAATTAACAAGTGCTGAATTGTGCCGAAGAAATTAAATCATACACAGAATTATAAAGTGCAATGTAAGTCATACAAAGAATTGGAAACAAAGTGCTATGCGAATCATACACACAATTATAAACAAAGTGCAATGCAAGTGATAAAAAAAGTAACAACACTGCTAGTAAAACAGAATTATAACTTATAAAAACAAATAGCACACAACATTTTTAATAGAATATTTTAAATAGAAAAATCAAGTTCAAATGTATAAATATATAGAACAATCGGTATTTTCTTAATTAAGTGTAGTTTTACCTTAAGCTAAAATTACTGAAATGTAAACATTAATATGTAAAACTTTTCCAATTATGTTATTCTACGGTTGAACCCCAAAAACAAAAAAACACAACCTCAACACACAAATTTGACAAGGGCACTATGAAGGCATGCTCCTCTTATCCTATAAATAACTATCGGCTAGATTACGAGTTTTGTGTTATGATTGAAAAAGCAGCGTTAAGGCTCTTTTTCACTACCGCTGGTATTACGAGTCTTGCAGGTATTTCTGTACCGCACACTTTTTTGGGCGTAACACAGCGTAACTACCGCAGCTTTCAAAAAGTCCTTTGTCAATGGGACTTCCCTAGTGCCAGTATTACGAGTCTGCCTGGGAGGCCAAAAGTGAGCGGTACAGCCTAAAACTACAAGATCCATAACGTAAACTAAAAGTCAGTAGCATAAAACTCATAACTTAAGTGCTAAAAAGTACACAAACACCCATAAACTACCTATTAGCCCCTAAACCAAGGCCTTCCCGCATCGCAAACACTAAAATAAAATTATTAACCCCTAATCTGCCACTCCGGACATAGCCGCCACTATAATAAACATATTAACCCCTAAATTGCCGCACTCCCACATCGTAAACAATAGTTAAATATTATTAACCCCTAATCTGCTGTCCATAACATCGCCGCAACCAACATTACTGTTATTACACATAATAACAATGGCCGCGTAGAGCTTGAGCTCCTTCCAGGATCACCTCCACCAATTCCTCGCAAGTCAGTGATAACATTTACAAGGGTTGCGGCTGTAGCGACCGGATCTAAAAGGCATCGGCCACTGTTTTGGATTACAAATATTTTCCTTTTCTTTGCCGGATGGTATGTGGTTTGACTCACAGGACTGTCTACGTCTGAACTTTATGATAAGTATTGGTTGTCATTTTTCAGCACAAGTTTATTGAATGCTTATCGCTGTTTCCTGTATTATGTTTAGTTTGCTACCTCCTTCTTTGTATCCTTAAGGGATTATTTTGGTGCATAATTGGTGAATTTTGTTATATTTAACCAATTTACTATGTATCTATAACTATGTACACTGTGCACAATAAGAGGGTTTATTGTGTATATGCACAATTTTCTCAGTAAATTAATTATTTGACTAAGAGTGCTGGTATAAGGTATCTTCTTTTCTCTTAGTTTATTTTATTACTGTTATTACCCCTAATCTGCCACCCCCAACTTTGCGGCCACTATACTAAAGCTATAAACCCCTAAACCTAACCCTAACACCCACTAACTTTAATGTAATTAAAATAAATCTAAATAAAACCTACTATTAATAACTAAATAATTCCTATTTAAAACTAAATGCACACCTGTAAAATAAACCCTAAGTTAGCTACAATATAACTAATAGTTACATTGTATCTATCTTAGGTTTTATTTTTATTTCACAGGCAAGTTTGATTTTATTTTAACTAGTTAGAATAGTTACTAAATAGTTATGAACTATGTACTAACTACCTAGCTAAAATAAATACAAATATACCTGTAAAATAAAACCTAGCCTGTCTTACACTAACACCTAACCTTACACTACAATTAAATCAATTACATAAATTAAATACAATTAACTAAATTACAAAAACAAACAAACACTAAATTACACAAAATAAAAAATATAAATTATCAGATATGTAAACTAATTATACCTAATCTAATAGCCTAATCAAAATAAAAAAATCCCGACATCCATCCTAAACGAAGCCGGCAGAAGTCCTCAACGAAGCGGCAGAAGTCTTCATCCAACCGGGCAGAAGTCTTCATCCAACCGGGCGGAAGTCTTCAGCCAACAGGGCAGAAGTCTTCATCCAGATGGCATCTTCTATCTTCATCTATCCGGCGCGGAGCAGGTCCATCTTCAAAACATCCGGCGCGAAGCATCCTCTTCAATCGATGTCTTCTTGAACAATGAATTCTCCATTAAATGACGTCATCCAAGATGGCGTCTCTTGAATTCCGATTGGCTGATAGAATTATATCAGCCAATCGGAATTAAAGGTGAAAAAATCCTATTGGCTGATGCAATCAGCTGGAACAGCCAATAGAATGTGAGATCAATTCTATTGGCTGATTGGATCAGCCAATAGGATTGAAGCTCAATCCTATTGGCTGATTGCATCAGCCAATAGGATTTTTTCACCTTTAATTATGATTGGCTGATAGAATTCTATCAGCCAATCGGAATTCAAGGGACGCCATCTTGGATGACGTCATTTAAAGGAGAATTCATTGTTCAAGAAGACGTCGATTGAAGAGGATGCACCGCGCCACATGTCTTGAAGATAGACCCGCTCCGCGCCGGATGGATGAAGATAGAAGATGCCGTCTGGATGAAGACTTCTGCCTGGTTGGATGAAGATTTCTGCCCGGTTGGATGAAGACTTCTGCCCGGTTGGATGAAGACTTCTGTCGCTTCGCTGAAGACTTCTGCTGGCTTCGTTGAGGATGGATGTCAGGTCTTCAAAACCTGTAATAGATCTTCGGGGGTTAGTGTTAGGTTTTTTAAAGGGTTTATTAGGTGGGTTTTATTTTTAGATTAGGGTTTGGGTGGAAAAAGAGCTAAATGCCCTTTTAAGTTCTCAAGTTACTCACAGGCTGTGATTGTTACTGGATATTGCAATTTATAATTACAGATATAAATTCCTCATTTGTATCACCTCACTTATTATAAATCATAAGTTTGTGAATATATGCAATCATTATTGATGTATTTCTACACTTCACATTCCGCATATGTTCCAATTGAAGAGTAACCAATCGTTTTACACTGTAACTAATCTTTTAGTACTAGCTCCGTTTTATTACTATTTCGCCGTTGAAATTATAAATATAAAGATCTTATTGGCAACCTTTTTCAAGTATTCTGGTGCCTAATCAACCCTTGTATTAACGTTATATCTGATGGTACTTATAACTGTCAGCGTAACTACTAGTTGTTAGGAACAATTTTATTCAACAATTTTGAGTTTCAAATTTTCTTATAAAGTCATGAGCATTTATGATAAATGTCTTGTGTTTAAGTATTTTTAGTTAAATATCGATATTTGAATTGTTAGGCTTATATGTTGCCTTTAATTCACAGCTTTCAGTTTGTAGGTATTCAATAACATTTATCATTTCACAGCTTTCAATTCCAGCTCTATAATGTTCGGCAATATATATCGTGATTGTAGTATAACTTGTCATTCTTTGCTGACTATGTTAGATTATATACCGTTTTTATAGCTATCAATTTATTGTGTATCTTGTGTTTAAGTATTTTTAGTTAAATATCAATATTTGGATTGTTAGGCTTATACGTTGCCTTTAATTCACAGCTTTCAGTTTGCAGGTATTTCACGGCTTTCAATTCAAGCTCATGTTCAGCAATATATATTCGCCTAGATTACGAGTCTTGCGTTAGCCTTAAAAAGCAGCGTTAAGTGGTTGAGTCAGGGGTGTCCAACTCTTCTTCTAGGTCTGACTCTGAATTACTCACTTCATCACTGTCATCTAACAGTCTTCTTCTGATGTTTTTGTAGCTAGATGCAAATGATTTTAATTCTTTGTAAAGAGCAAAGCTGTCTATTTCAGTAACTGCAGCAGAAATCAAGTTGAGTTGTATTTTATAATGTGTAGCCAGTATTTCTTCAAATTGATTTGGGTCAAAGCATGCAATCTGTTTGTAAAGTTTGCCATGGGTTGCAAACCTGGTCTTCATGCTATCCAAAACCATATCAAGGATAATATTATGGCACGACACTTCAATTTTTTTCTTCAAATTAGGGAGTGCACATCTTGTCAATCTAAATTCTGAAAATGATTGTTGGATTAAAATGTTCTCGCAAGCAATTTTTTCATTTATCTAATCAACAAATGTGGTTGTTGAATTGAAAACATCTGAAAAGCCTCTTGAAATTGTTTGCAAGCGAGTTGTAGCATCATCAACCATTCGCCATGCTCCATGAGGTGTAGTATTTTAAAATATTAAAAAAAAGTGAAAGTGGTAAGGATGGTTTCAAATTTTCAACTTCAGTGCTTCATCTCTAACTGAGTATCGGAAATCTGATGAATCACTTACTTCTTGAAGGATAAGTATCAGGTCTGAATACAATTCGTTTGATTGGTCTTCATACCTTCCAAAAAGCTTACAAAATGCTCTCACTCTACTTGACCATCTGGTATTACCAATTTTCTCAAGTCATTTAAGTTTTGCAGTTCCTGTCTTTGCTTTCATTTGGTTAGCCCATATTGTCATTATTTTATAGGACTCAACAAAAAATGTGGATAGGCTACTGAGAAGTCTAAACAGACTTATAGCTGGAACACAAATAGTGCTTACATCTCCTATGACCAGGTCGAGAACATGAGCATAACACCATGTGTGAATATGACACAAAAGAAAGATAGGCAGCCAAGAATCAAACACTGAATAGTCATGCTACATGCAAGTGCATATTTATATATTTTCCTGTGAGGCTGTGTTTAAAAGAAAGATATGCAGCCAAGAATAAAAAACCAAATAATCATGCTATATGCAAGTGTATATTTATATATTATCCTGTGAGGCTGTGATTAATGTGAACACTTTCTACGCAGTTATTTGTGATGTTAACATTGATGGCATGGAAATATTGCATGCAGTGAGGGGCTGTGATTCAACTACTTCAACACACAACTGCTAGACACAGAATTGTTCTAAATTGTAAAGCAAACATGGTAATATGGTATGCATGGTGCATAGCAATTATATATAACATATATCATACTCTTCAGCTGTGTAAAAGGCTATAAATAGCTAGCCAAGGTGGAATAGGTAATTATCTTTCTTCCCAGCTTATATACATCTACAAGGTTGTCAGATGTTTAGTATTCTACTGGACAGTTCACAACATTCTGTGTGTTAGATAAATATAATCTGTCTCCCATATCTATATGCACTACAGTATACCTATATACACTACAATATGCCTACATACACTACAATATTTACTTTAAATAAGAGATACAGGATCTTTCCTATAAGTATACGTCTAGAAGATAAAACTGGCACCATTTTAACTGACACCAGGGCAGGTTTAGAGAAATCCATTTTAAAGTGAGAATAAAGTCAAAATTAAACTTTAATAATTCAGATAGGACATATTATTTTAAACACCATTACATTTTACTTCTATTATCTTATTTGCTTAATTCACTTACTATCATTTGTTGAAAAGCATACCTAGGTAGGTTAAGGAGCAACGATAGATTACTGGGATTTAGCTGAAGATGGTCAGATCACCCAATATGTTGAGCTAATCAGAGTAGAACATTGCTGTTTCTTCAAGGACACAAAAAAATGAAACAAGTTTGATCATATAAGTAATTTGAAAATATATTTAAAATTGTATGTTATATCTGAATCTCCTAATGAAAGGAAAAAAAATATTTTCACGTCCCTTTTATTTCTTTAGAAAATATTGATATTGTCCTGGAGGGAGGGATTGGATAGGCCAGAGGAGACAAACATTACTGGCATAGGTATTGTGATCAAGAGAGTGAGGGAAGAAAGGACTAGCTGACCAGTGATAAACTGTAATAATTGTACTGGAAAGATAAAGTGCCTGATACAACATTGGAAACAAACAGAGAGATGACTCCCCTGCTTGATGCTTCTAAGTTGTCACACACACTCACATACCACCAACTTCCCAAAAGTGAGAGATCTGAATTGGGGGTATAGATACAACAGTTTTAGATGCTCCAAGCAATGGGTCATATGTGTTTATATTTCCACAGTATATCAGGCAGCTACTGACTTTGCAATTCCCTTACAGGGAAGTTTTTTTCTTTCATGATTAAGATAGAACATTCAATTTTAAGCAACTTTCTAATTTACTCCATGTATCCTTTTTTTCCCCCTTGTTATCTTTAATTGAAAAAGGAGGAATGTAAGCTTAAAAGCCGGCTCAGTTTTGGTTCAGACCTGGGTAGTGCTTGCTGATTGGTGGTGGCTAAATGTATCTACCAATCAGCAAGCGCTACCCAGGTGGTGAACAAAAAATGGGCTAGATCCTAAGTTTAAATGTCTGCTTTTCCAAATAAAGATAGCAAAATAGCAAAGAACAATTGATAACAGGAGTAAATTAGAAAGTTGCTTAAAATTGCATGTTCTCTCTAAACCATGAAAGTTTATTTTTCACAGAAATATATAAAAATCTTAAAGGACCACCACTAAATACAGATTTGCATAATTAACAAATGAATGATAAGAAGACAATACAATAACAATACAATAACAAATAGGGGCATATTTATCAAGCTCTTGTGAGCTGCTGGTGCAATTCTGAATATGGCGAGCGTATTGCTCGCTGTATTCAGCGAGGTCTGTCGGACCAGGTTCGACAGACCTTGATAAATAGAGGCCTTAGTCTGAACTTCATATGAGTAGTTACAGTAGTAGATTTTTTTTTTTTGACAGATTTCAGTTATGTCTATTTCTACTCCTCTTGTATCATGTGACAGCCGTCAGCCACAAAATAAAATGCTTCCGGGCCAGGTAAATATGTTTAAAATAAAGAATATTGCCAAATACCAACCCAAGTAACAAGTATAATATATATTTTTATTAAATTTACACTTTGACATCCCCCCCGCTTTACATGAATATCTGAAGTATTAAAGGGACACTAAACCCAATTTTTTTCTTTCATGATTCAGATAGAACATGCAATTTTAAGCCACTTTCTAATTTACTCCTATTATACATTTTTCTTCATTCTCTTGCTATCTTTATATAAAAAGCAGGAATGTGATGCATAGGAGCCGGCCCATTTTTGGTTGAGAACCTGGGTTATGCTTGCTTATTGGTGGGTAAATGTAAGCCTCCAATAAGCAAGCACTATCCATGGTGCTGAACCTAAAATGGGCTAGCTGCTAAGATTTCCATTCCTGCTCTTAAAATAAAGATAGCAATAGAATAGAATGAAGAAAAATTGTTAATAGGAGTAAATTTGAAAGTTGCTTAAAATGTCATGCTCTCTGATTTGGAAGACAACACTATAACTCACAACACTAAGTTAGATTCTTTAAATTCTAGACTTACAAAAGTCCAGCTAAAACTGGAAGACCTTGAGAACCGTGCTAGACGAAACAATTTTAGAATTATTGGTATACCCGAAGAAAAACAATATGAAGATCTTGATAAATTACTAACGATAACACTACCACAATTATTACAAATTCCTCAATCTCATCCACGAATAGTGTTAGAGAGAGTACACAGACTAGGGCGGCACACCACAGAGAATGAAAATCCTAGACCCAGACCAGTTATCACCAAAGTCCTTAATTATCAGGATAAACTCCTATTACTACAATATTTTAAAAAGAGCCAACCCATATTCTCGGCCAAAAGAAGGGACCTGGCCCCGATATGTACTAAGCTAATAAAACAAGGTCACCAAGCTACTATTATATACCCAGCAAAGTTGAAGATAACAATTAACAATAATATACATTTGTTTGAGTCACCCAGGGACGCAGAAAGGTTTATATCGCAACAGCTCCCCCCAGAATAGATAGGAACTTAAAAATTTAGAAGATAAATATTAGCAGTTATGTCTTATATGATAATTGAAATATAAGTTATCATGAGAGTTCTGATACACAGAAAGGCCTGGGGTCATAATTTTTGTTACTGTCTTGGTTTTCTTTATGTCGTGGTTTGTTAAGTTCTGTTTTGTTTTGTCCTGCTGTGGATCCCCTTTCTCCCCCCCCCCCTTTTTTTTTTCTCTCTCTATTCATGAGTCTTGTTGTTTGAGATGATAGACATATTAAACGGTTTTAAATTAGCCTCTTGGAATATTGGGGGCATTACATCGCCAATTAAACGCAAAACAATAATTGCATATCTAAGAAAAATACACACAGACATTGTTTTTTTACAGGAAACCCACCTAAAAATGGAAGAAGTTCTTAAGCTCAAAAGTTCCTGGGTTAATGTAGTTATTGCTTCGCCCAGCGCTCAAAGAAAGGGAGGGGTAGCAGTGTTGCTAGGTATAAAAATAAAATACACAGTCCTTCATACTAAGACAGATCCGGAGGGGAGGTTCCTATTGGTCAAAATTAAAATAGATAAGATAATTTATACACTTTGTAATATATATGCTCCTAATGTTTTCTGCCCTCTCTTTTGGGAAAGACTGAATTACTATCCTATACAGAAGGTTTCTTGATTCTAGGAGGGGACTTTAATATGGCACTGCAATATCCTCTAGACAGGTTAAGGCATAAGGGCTCCTCTCTCAGAACCAAAAGGGATAGCCTGGAATCTAAAATGTTTAAGCTCTCTCAGAATCTTGGAGTTAGAGATATCTGGAGGACACAAAACCCAGATGCTAGGGATTTTACCTGCCTTTCTAAGGCGCATAAGTCACTATCACGAATTTTCATGTCTTTTCTAGATGATAGACTATGCAAACAAAGACTAGCCGCTAATATTTTTCCTATCTGTATATCGGACCATGCTCCAATCTCCCTAGAGTTCTATCCGAGCAACTTAACTCCAAGACATTCTAGATTCTTCTTCCCTAACTACCTAGTCTCTGATCTTAAATTAAAAAATTGGCTTAATAACAAATTCCAAGAATACGCGTCCTATAATAAAGATTATATTAATCGCCCTATGATCTTTTGGGAAGCTGCTAAGGCTGTACTGAGAGGAGAAATTTTAGCTTATACTATCAGTAGGACAAAAAATTTTAAGACAAGAGAAAGGGAAATCATGAAATCCATCTCTAACTCTTATAATTCCTATTTACTAGAGAAAACGCCTGATAAATGGGCGCGATATACCCAAGCTTTAAAGGATAGAGATTCCTTTCTTTTACTTAAGACTTCTCAGAAAGATTTGAAATATCAAGCTAAATTATATAGGCATGGGTGTAAAACAGGAAAACTCCTTGCAAGACTAGTAAAAAGAGATAAGACTTCATCAGTGATTGACTCATTACGGGTACAGGATAGAATAATAACATCTCCAGAAGACCTTATTCAAGCTTTTTCAGAATACTACCAAGATTTATACTCATTAAAAACTTCAAATGTTCATAAGCGAGAATCTTTCTGGGATAAAATTATTTATAATCCTATATCGGCGGACGTTGAAACTCTTAATCTTCCTATATCTGAGCTGGAGATTTCAAGAGCAATTCAAGATCTTGCTCTAAATAAAGCCTCGGGCCCTGATGGCCTTCCTAATGAATTTTACAAAATACTTTCTACAACAATAGTACCCCACTTATCTTCACTATACAATGATATTTATATTAAAGGCAACACCCCCCCATCTACTTTTGCTGCATCATTCACAACTTTAATTCTCAAACAGGGAAAGAAGGCTGATAGAAAGGAATCATATAGGCCCATAGCATTGCTTAATACGGATTATAAAATAATGTCCTCTATTTTAGCCTCAAGACTCCAAATACTTCTCACTAATATAATACACAAGGATCAGGCAGGATTTATACTCAAAAGAAACTCATCAGCTAAGATCAGGGAACTTTTCCTTACCATAGATTATTTTAAAAACAAGGAAGAGGTGGGAGGGGGTGGACACCCCTGACTCTGCAATCATTTCAATAGACGCTGAGAAGGCTTTTGACTCAGTTCATCTTGATCATTTGCTACATTCTCTTCAACAATTTGGTATACAGGGCAATTTTCTTGAATTTGTTAACAATTTATATAAAACTGCCTCTACTAAGTTGTTAGTGAATGGCCTAACTTCCCTAAATATCTTTCTCAGAAGAGGTACTCAGCAGGGATGCCCTCTCTCTCCTCTACTCTTTAACATCTCAATTGAACCATTTGCCATATACATTAGACAACACCTTGAGGGTATTAAGATTGGTAGGAAAGAGATGAAAATAGCATTGTATGCTGATGATATCCTAATTTACATCTCCAAAACCTCTACTAATATTCCTAAATTAATAACAATTATTGAACAATTCGGTGCTTTCTCTGGCTATAGGGTGAATATGACGAAATCTGAATTGCTCTGGATTAAACAATCTAAGGACTCTATTGTCAATATTCCATTTAAATTGGTGACTGGTTCCTTCAGATATCTAGGTATCATGATCTCCTCCAATCCAGATATGTGGTATAATCTTAATATACTCCGAGTTTTGAATAAAATTAAACAGAATTTAAAAAATTGGCAAATCTTCCTCTTTCTTTATCTGGGCGTATCGCTTTATACAAAATGGTTTGCCTTCCAAAATTACTATATATCTTACAAAATACCCCTCTGATCCTTAAAACTAAGGATGTTCTAATATTCAATACTGTCTTGAGAAAATATATCTGTCAAAATAAAAAACCCAGAATCTCGCTATCTAAATTGTCTCTTCCCAGAAAATATGCGGGGTTAGCTTTGCCAGATATCAAACTCTATAATTATGTTTTTTTGATTTGTTTGATCTTGGATTGGATGACGGAGAGAGACTATGTCACCAATAATGAGCTGGAAAAAAATATATTATATCCATATTCCCCATTAGCAGTCATTCATTTCACTAGGAGTTCTCTACCAAAAGAAGTGAAAAAAATGAAAACGATGCATAATCCTTTACAGGCTTTGTGGAAAGTAGGTAAACTCCTTAAATTGGAACAGGAAGTATCTAATTTTATGCCGATAACAGGCAATCCTCAATTTCAAGCGGGTTTGTATATGTCCCCTTTCCAAAGATGGGAGGTCTTGGGCTTGAATAAAATTTCTCAACTGTTAGATTTTGACAGGAAGTGTATAAAAACTTTTGGTTCTTTGAGAGAGGAGTTCAATATCTCCCATAAGGAGTTCTTTGCCTATTTACAGGTAAGGCATTATGCCCTAAGCTTAGTAAATAAGTTTGGATGGACCTGGACATGGGGGAGCATAGAAAAATGGTTATCCTTAGTTAAAAATGGATTTATGTCAATTTCCTTTAGCTATTTAGACTTAAGCTCCCTAAAAGGCAATCTAAACTTGGAAAAAATAGCGGCTAACTGGGCAGTGGCCCTATCACAAAATCCAGGGGAAATCAAATTGATCCAATCCTCAATATCTGAAGTTACAAAGATCACTCTCTCCTCTTCTTGGAGAGAATCACACATAAAACTATTACTCATGACCTTTTTTTACCCCCGAGAAAGCTGTTCAATGTAGGAACTCAGACTTTAACACATGCCCTAAATGTTCCCTACCATCGGCAAATCTTATACACATGTTCTGGGAATGTCCAATTATTCAACAGTTTTGGTCGAAACTTCAATACTGGCTCGTGACAATAGGAATCTCCCCTTTGACTCTATTACCAGTACATATTGTTTTTCTCTGGAAGGACTCAGAAGACTGTTCGGCAAACACTAAAATTGTAAACTCAGCTATCTTAGCAGCAAGATACCAAATTCTTAAGAAATGGAAAAATAGGGCAACCCCCAGTATTCAAGAGGTTAAAAATTGTCTCAAAAAACAATGCATTCTTGAACAATTGGACACTGATCTAAATGACGAAAGGGATGTCACCTTGTTTTTTAGAAAGTGGTCAGTTTTTTTCTGCGAGTGAAATTGATAATTTAATCTATCCATTCAGAAATACTGAACTAGTCCTGCTCGGGATATGGGAATAATATATTGCCCCTTTTTTTTTTTTTCTCTCCCCTTGTTTTGTCTTGTCTTGTTTAGCCGAGTTTGGCTATGTGGTGGCTGTCCTATTTTGATTTTCTGTTTGCTTAGAGGACCACGAGGGTAGGAGAGGAGAGAGAAGAGGAAATAGAAAAATAGAAAAATGTATATTTCAACAACAAAATAGAAAGATAGTGGAACATTAGATTAAAATCATATAATAAGATTATTTTGGATTGAAAGAGTTTGCAAAATACAAGAAGGGTGTCCTTTTTTCTGTTTATTATTATAAGATGTACAAATCTTGTGAAAAAAGGGTATTACTGATTGTTTATTACTCAGCTGTATTTTCATTTTGGTTCTTTTTTTTTTTCTTCTGTCTTTTTTTTCTTACAAAATGTTTGAAAATGTATAAATCTGTTGAAATATAACAATAAAAATGATATATATAAAAAAAAAAATGTCATGCTCAATCTGAATCATGAAAGAAAAAATTTGGGTTCAGTGTCCCTTTAATCTAAATGGGGGATACTTAATTTGGAAATATTCATCTAAAGGGACTTGTCTCTGATAATCATTTACCCTTCAATAATTATTTCCCCTCATGTCCTGTGATATAAATAGACTTTTAATTCAAGCATTTTCATTGTTTCTGAAAGCCCCCCAAAACAAATTATCTCTAGGGACAGACTGATAACTGGTTGACAAGGCAGCTCCCACTACTTTACTAAAGTGGAGGCTAGTCTTGAAAATGAAAATCAGTTTTTTCAGGTTACCTAAGGACCAGTTGTGCACAAACATTAATTTCCTGCTACAATATCAATTTAAGCAACTTCCTTTAAAAAATTTTTTTTTGCATGTAAAGGGATAAACATTTACTTTGTACTTCAAGCTGGGAGGGATATTTCGAAAGCTCTGTGTACACACACATATATATATATATATATATATATATATATATATATATATATATATATATATATACAGGGAGTGCAGAATTATTAGGCAAGTTGTATTTTTGAGGATTAATTTTATTATTGAACAACAACCATGTTCTCAATGAACCCAAAAAACTCATTAATATCAAAGCTGAATAGTTTTGGAAGTAGTTTTTAGTTTGTTTTTAGTTATAGCTATTTTAGGGGGATATCTGTGTGTGCAGGTGACTATTACTGTGCATAATTATTAGGCAACTTAACAAAAAACAAATATATACCCATTTCAATTATTTATTTTTACCAGTGAAACCAATATAACATCTCAACATTCACAAATATACATTTCTGACATTCAAAAACAAAACAAAAACAAATCAGTGACCAATATAGCCACCTTTCTTTGCAAGGACACTCAAAAGCCTGCCATCCATGGATTCTGTCAGTGTTTTGATCTGTTCACCATCAACATTGCGTGCAGCAGCAACCACAGCCTCCCAGACACTGTTCAGAGAGGTGTACTGTTTTCCCTCCTTGTAAATCTCACATTTGATGATGGACCACAGGTTCTCAATGGGGTTCAGATCAGGTGAACAAGGAGGCCATGTCATTAGATTTTCTTCTTTTATACCCTTTCTTGCCAGCCACGCTGTGGAGTACTTGGACGCGTGTGATGGAGCATTGTCCTGCATGAAAATCATGTTTTTCTTGAAGGATGCAGACTTCTTCCTGTACCACTGCTTGAAGAAGGTGTCTTCCAGAAACTGGCAGTAGGACTGGGAGTTGAGCTTGACTCCATCCTCAACCCGAAAAGGCCCCACAAGCTCATCTTTGATGATACCAGCCCAAACCAGTACTCCACCTCCACCTTGCTGGCGTCTGAGTCGGACTGGAGCTCTCTGCCCTTTACCAATCCAGCCACGGGCCCATCCATCTGGCCCATCAAGATTAACTCTCATTTCATCAGTCCATAAAACCTTAGAAAAATCAGTCTTGAGATATTTCTTGGCCCAGTCTTGACGTTTCAGCTTGTGTGTCTTGTTCAGTGGTGGTCGTCTTTCAGCCTTTCTTACCTTGGCCATGTCTCTGAGTATTGCACACCTTGTGCTTATGGGCACTCCAGTGATGTTGCAGCTCTGAAATATGGCCAAACTGGTGGCAAGTGGCATCTTGGCAGCTGCACGCTTGACTTTTCTCAGTTCATGGGCAGTTATTTTGCGCCTTGGTTTTTCCACACGTTTCTTGCGACCCTGTTGACTATTTTGAATGAAACGATTGATTGTTCGATGATCACGCTTCAGAAGCTTTGCAATTTTAAGAGTGCTGCATCCCTCTGCAAGATATCTCACTATTTTTTACTTTTCTGAGCCTGTCAAGTCCTTCTTTTGACCCATTTTGCCAAAGGAAAGGAAGTTGCCTAATAATTATGCACACCTGATATAGGGTGTTGATGTCATTAGACCACACCCCTTCTCATTACAGAGATGCACATCACCTAATATGCTTAATTGGTAGTAGGCTTTCGAGTCTATACAGCTTGGAGTAAGACAACATGCATAAAGAGGATGATGTGGTCAAAACACTCATTTGCCTAATAATTCTGCACTCCCTGTATATATGAAATGAATTAGATTCCAAAGGTGGACTCAACTAGTGGATCTCACCTTTAGAAAACAATAAAGAGTTGCGCACACTTATAAGATTTAGTTTAAATGGTTATAATTAAACTCAATGATTCAAATTAAACCTAGTGATTCTAATGTAAAGAATAAGATAAAAAATGGTATATAGTATATTGTAGTGAACTACCTGAAATAGATTGATCACTGGTATTAGTAATAAGAAAACCTATATCAATATCAATATAAAGATGCTAGATATACATATATATAAAACATAAGCATAAGAATTCAAGCATAAAGATAGGTTAATTTGTTAGTGGAAATGAAATATATTATATCAAAAACAGTCTTATCCTTCTGTTGGTATTCAAGGGGTGAGTTTGCAGAGAGATGGTTTCAGTGCAGCTCGTCAGGGAAACACCCAAGGTTCTGATTGAGTGATGTAGTACAGCTGTGGATATCTAAAAAAACAAGCGCACAGACACCTCTCATAGTGCAAATCAATCTGAATAGAGCGTTTTTTTGCAAACTTCACACAGTGAACTTTGGATCTCCAATACGCATATGAGGACCATTAGCCCAGCTTACCGGAAAGAAAGCCAATAAGTCTTATCAACGATTCTGAGATTTAAAGACTGACTTCACTATTCAGCGCTTTCCAGGCTATAAGTGGGGACACTTTGAGAATCCATTTGCCTTATCTTACCTCATTTGATTGAGGTTATCTTTGTGAGTAAGGATTACCTTCCACAGCTTTTATGTATTTTATATGTCTTTGTAATAAATCCAATCGATTTGAACTATGAGAGGTGTCTCTGTGTGCTTGTTTTTTTAGATATCCACATATATATACATATATATATATATATATATATATATATATATATATATATATATATATATATATTCAAAATACCCCTATGAGCCGGTGCTCAATCAACAAGCCAACTGTATCAGGCAGTCACTGGTGTAATTCCAGCAGAAACTGCCAAGTACTGAGCGCCTCCATTAACAGGACTCCCCCAGGATAAGGGTAAAAACTTACTTTTGAAAAGTACCTTGGATGAGGCTAAAAATAATATTATGGGCATTAAGCATGAGAAATATCTCAGGGATCAGAGTGATTATGACAACAATAAAGTCTATATCTGGAACAGGAAGCAAAGATCACATGCACATAGATTTAAAAAAGATAATAGACTTAGATCTCAGGGACAAGGGGGTCAGAAGGGACACTCCACACTTAAAAAAGTCACTTTCTCTGATAGTGAGGTAGAGTCACAAGAAGACTACAATACTGGTGCCTCTTCAGGTGACGAGAATATACAAACATCCACAGTCGCCTTGAATAAAACCAGAGCCACAGTTTCAGCCCCAGTACTGCCCAATACAGGTAGCAGGGGAAGAGGTAGGGGCAGACAATCCAGATACCAGGATCTAGATAGTACCAATGGTGCTCCTATACCCACTACTGCTATGTCTATGGAACGGGAGAGGGGAGAGATTGAACAGGTTTTTTCCAGGCCCCCCATAGGACAAGAAGGGGGGGGGAAAGGTGGAGATCATTTAAAAACAAGGTCATCATCCAGAAGAAAATATCAGGGCAGGAAGTACAATTAACACCAGTGATCAATATTTCCAGCCACACATTGAGTAAGGTTGAGGAAAAAGTCCTAGGCTTGGGACTAAATTTTGTACCTACTGATAACTTTGACCTGTTCACTACGTTAATTGATGTAAACAAACTCATCAGAACACTAACATTAAAAAAGCATTTCAAAAATGATCAGGCTGAGGATATATATACAGGTGATTTAGCCAAAGGGCAAATAAATTCTTCTTTAACCTTTGAAGAATGTTGTGATGTGGTGAACTTGGAGTCACTAGATAGAGAGAACTACTGTGGTGATATGAATTCTGCCCACACCAGTACCATTGGTCCCAGATTCAGAGGTGCATCCAAATTTTACCCTATTCAGTCGAGGGGACCTATCCTGGAAAAATTCCAGCGAAGAATTGAGGAGGATTTAAATAAATTAGCATACACCTCTGGATATGGAGCTAATGGTAATCTCAGTGTTAAGGAGAGGAAAGCACTCAAAGCTTTAAGTGAGAATAAAAATTTGGTGGTGAGGGCAGCGGACAAGGGGGGATCTGTTGTTTTAATGGATAGGGCATCCTTTATCAAAGAGGCCCTACGACAGCTTAATGACCCCAAACAATATACCGAACTGGATTTCAACCCCACACTAAGGTTCCAAAGAGAACTTTCACACCTAATTGATGATGGGATGGAAGCGGGGTTTTTTGATGAAGGTACTAGCGATTATTTATATAATTGTAACCCCAGAATTCCTACCTTCAACCTTCTCCCTAAGGTACACAAGTCCCTGGAGAAGGTTGAGGGTAGGCCTATCATCAGTGGGATTGGTTCCATGTTGGAACCATTATCCAAATGGCTAGACTCCCTTCTACAACCCCTAGTGGGGGAACTCCTTAGTCACCTGAGGGATACCAAACAACTCCTCATAGAGGTGGAAAAGATCTCTTGGAGGGAGGGCTATGGCTGGTTATCAGTGGATGTAAAGTCGCTTTATTCATCCATTCCACATAATTTAGGTTTGGAAGCCATAGCCTTCTTTCTAAGAAGATCTACCAAATATAATGATGATTTCATTAAATTTGTTGTCAGGGTAACCGAATTCCTCCTCACACATAATTTCTTTGTGTTTGAAAACGTATTTTATCTCCAGAGATGTGGCACGGCCATGGGAGCAAAATTTGCTCCCTCTTACGCCAACCTGTATATGGGTTGGTGGGAGCTGTGCCACATCTATGGAGATAAAAACAGACAGAGAAGCAAAATAGCATATTATCGTCGTTATATAGACGATCTGCTTTTTGTCTGGGATGGAAGTGTGGAGGAAGCTGAGATTTTTGCAGAGTATCTGAATATCAATAAGGCTGGCCTACAGTTCACCCATGAATATGGGCCCACTAGCATCAATTTTTTGGATGTTACCCTTCATGGTGTGAAACTGGAATATGTTAAGGTCGAGCTTTATAGGAAACCAATAACCAGAAATACGCTTTTACATGCCCATAGTAGCCACCCGAAACAGGTATTTAAATCAGTCTTGAAGGGTCAGTTCACCAGGGTCAAAAGGAATTGTACCCGTGATAGTGAACATTTCAAGCATGAAACTGAACTAGTAACTAAATTTAAGGAGAGAGGGTACCCCAAGCAGGATATATATAGGGCATGTGAGGAAGTAAGGGCCATAAAAAGGACCACCTTACTTTGTGAGAAACAATCAAAATGTGACACCAAACCAGAACAGTTAACTTTTGTCACACAGTTTAGTAGGCAATATTATCAGGTGTGCAATATTGTACGCAAGCACATGACATTGCTGAAGGCTGATGATGAGCTCGCTCACATTGCCACACAAAAAGTGAGGTTTGCCTTCAGGAGAGGCAAAACCATAGGAAACTATGTAGCCCCCACACAATTAAAACAAGATGAAATAAATACATCCTCTTGGTTAAGGTACAAAGGGGTTTACAAGTGCAATTTTAGCGGCTGTATAGCATGTGGACATGTAAAACTAGGAAATATATTTAGGAGTGCTTATTCAGGTGAAACATTTGCACACAGGGCGCTCTTTAATTGTAGGTCTACATATGCAGTGTATCTTCTCAGTTGCGATACATGTGACATCCAATATACAGGACAAACGTCTCGACAAGTCAGAACCAGGATTAGGGAACATATAAACGATATCAAGCAAGGTAAACTCACCACCCCCCTTGTAAACCACTTCAAGTCTAAACATAATAAGGATCCAGGGACATTGTCATGGACAATTATTGAAGTGGTGAATACACAAAATAGGGGAGGGGATAGGGAGAACTTGCTCCTCAAAAGGGAAGTGTTTTTGATACACAGGTTGAACACCAGGGTGCCCAAGGGGCTCAACTCTGAGTATGATTTAATTAATTTCTGGTGTTAGCCTGTGTATTCAAAACAAAGCATTATAATATATATATATGCTTACAAGTTTATATGTTCATGAATAAATTTCACCTTAGATAAATTCTATCTTTAAATTTTATCTTTGGCAACTATACAAAAGACATAGAAAACTGACTTAAAATAGTCTAGTATATGTACACTATAGTAAAACAAGGTTTAATGTAAAAATGCTTATGAGTATTAGCTGCCGAGAATACTCTCTGGTGCCTCCAGTATTGGGTCTGTTTTAAACAGATCCCTGCCTTTGTTATTATTATTTTTTGGATTTAAGATTGTACACTTAGTTTATTATTTACAATTCATTATTACAAAGGTTTTTTCAGTTTCAGTTTTTCTATTTCTTTATATATCTATATATATATGTTAAGGAAGGTTTCGTTTCATGACATTATTTATCTATTATAGTTATTATATCAGTTTAGTTTATAATTGAGAATGATAAACCTGTACATAGAGTGGATAGTACGGTAACACATCCTAGATTAGGGCATATAGATTAACTACAGGTGGAGGTGGGTGTCACCCACGTAGCACACAAGTTTTTAACCAATGATATGTGATTTGTGTATTTAAATAAACAAACAAGCTTGCACCCTATAGCTACGATTACGGCATTTGCCGAAACATGTTGTGATAACCAAAAGTTATCTAATAGTGTAATGATTTAAATATGGAAAAATAAAGGTTTTGTTGCTCTTTTCTTAAAATAAGCAAGAGAAAATGATTTATTAAACTTACTTATTTAAGGTGAGTCATTAATTTTGTAATTGATAGAATATTATGAAACTTCACTAAGGTAAGAATATATAAATATTCAGGAAATATTATGAGTAACTGAGTTTTAAGTTCAGAGAGAGTCATATGTGTTACAAAATTATGCAACAGTAAATGCTGATTAAAGCAGATAAAGCAAAGCAAAGGATTAGACTGCTTGATAAAGTAAATGTAATTTCTTCACGCACTCACACTTTCATGCAATAAAATATATACACAGTCCAGACATACTAGCTTGAATACCAAACCGCAATCTACTGAGTCAGATGAGAATCACAATAAAGGTTATAGGAATCTCCAATAACAAACAATGGTGTCTAAGGTTTAACCTTTATGAATGAATAAATTGTAGCGTGGAGAGCGGTACTTATCTTAACAGTAGCGGTGGTATGAAGCGTGGGGAGCGGTAATGCCTTTTGGATATACAGGTTGAGAGGTAAGTTGCAGCTCTTAGGTTCAGCGTCTGTTTGGTGTGAGCGCGACTTCGGCGTGGTGAAAGAAGTTCCGTTTGGCGGATGAATCCGGAAGATGGTCCCGGTCAGGATAGAGGCAAAAGTAGATACCCAGCGGGTATCGAAGGCGATGTAAAAGACCTGAAGGTTATGCAACAAATGCACAATGTGGTAGTAGCTCCTCAGAGGAGCAAGGAGAAGTGAGAAACAACTTCAATTTTCAGGCCCTGATTAATGGGTAAGCACTTCCTTAAATAGGAAGGAAGTGCTAATGCAGGGTTTAGATTTAAAGGGATATCACATGCCCCCCTCCTCAGGGAATCACCCCTGGGGATTCTGCGTGAGGTTTAAGTGGATATTTCCTATGGAAGAACTTGATCAATCGGGGCGAATGGACTT
Source organism: Bombina bombina (assembly GCF_027579735.1). Lineage (NCBI taxonomy): Eukaryota > Metazoa > Chordata > Amphibia > Anura > Bombinatoridae > Bombina > Bombina bombina. The sequence continues at coordinate 321,660,608 of NC_069501.1, read as the reverse complement.
CGGAATGAATGAGCCAGGAGTTTTCCTCAGGGCCGTAACCTTTCCATTTAATGAGATATTCCAGTTTATTTCTGTGTATCCTAGAATCCAGTATGGATTCAACCTCGAATTCTTCTTGATGATCAACCATCACAGGTGGTGGCGGAATAGAAGAAGGATGGTTTTTGGTTGGGAATGGTTTCAACAATGAGATATGGAAAGAAGGATGTATTTTGTAGTCTTTTGGCAGTTTAAGTCTAACCACATTGGAATTTATCACATGTTCTATTGGAAATGGACCCAAGAATTGATTCGCAAGTTTCTTGCTAGGAACTTTGAGTTTAAGATTTTTTGTTGAGAGAAGTACTAAGTCCCCAACCTTATAATCAGGACCCTTACGATGTTTTAAGTCATAATATGATTTTTGATATTGCTTGGCTTCATGTAGATGTCTTTTCAGGACAATTAACCTTTCGTGGAGGTTAGATGTAAATTCAGTTGCTGTAGGAGAGTTTACAGATTTGTTAGAAAGAGATATAGTGTTTGGGTGGTAACCATATGTTGCAAAAAAGGGGGAAGTTTTGATAGAAGTATTTATGGAATTGTTATATGTGAATTCGGCCATGGGAAGATAAACTGTCCAATCATCTTGGAGATGTGATATGTAACATCGTAAGAATTGTTCTATGGTCTGATTAAGTCTCTCTGTGAGTCCATTAGTCTGGGGATGGAAAGCAGTGGTATAAAGGTGGTCAATCTTTAGCAATTTACACAGAGATCTCCAGAAGGATGAGGTAAATTGCGTTCCCCTATCTGTAATTATGTTGGAGGGTAAACCATGTAGTCTGACTATATGATCGATAAATACCTTAGCCGTAGTCATAGCTGAGGGTAATCCCTTAAGTGGGATAAAATGAGCTAGTCTGGTTAAATGGTCAATTATTACCATGATAGTATTATATTGTTGAGTGAGTGGGAGTTCAACAATAAAATCCATGGCTATGGTACTCCATGGTTTATCTGGGATAGGCAGAGGTGTAAGTAGACCAATTGGTCTCTTATGAACTAATTTATTTCGGGCACAATTTTCACATCCTGATACATAGTCATATATATATTTGTTCATGCCAGGCCACCAGAAATTACGTCGGGTTAGTTCAATGGTCTTTTTAATTCCAGGATGACCAGACATTGTATCATCATGAGTGTGTGTGAGTATTGATGATCTCATGCTCTTGGGAATATACAATTGACTGTTATGATAGTACAATCCAGATTGAGAGTCTTTAACACAAGTTTGGTGGGGTATTGAATCTTGTTTTAAAGCCTTGTGAACCTCTTGTTCTATAGGGGTCAGGACGCCTATGATTTTTTCAGGAGGGATAGTAAAATTAGGTGGTTCATGAGTTAAGCTTTCGTTTATACGTGATAAAGCATCAGCCTTAGTATTTTGACTGCCTGGTTTGTAGGTAATTATAAAGTTAAAACGGTCTAAAAATAGAGACCATCTCGCTTGTCTGGCTGTCAAAGTCTTGTTCTTTTTTAAATATTCAAGATTCTTATGGTCAGTAAAAATAATGAATGGAAGTTTAGATCCTTCTAGGAGGTGTCTCCATTGTTCAAGGGCACTCTTTATTGCTAACAATTCTTTGTCCCCCACACTATAATTACTTTCTGCACTAGTTAAGGTTCTTGAATAAAATGCAATGGGGTGAATTTCCCCATTCTCAACTTGTTGTTGGGAGAGTACTGCTCCTATGCCAGTATTAGAGGCATCTGCTTCAAGTTGGAATTGTAGATCAAAGTTGGGTAGTGATAAGATTGGTGCTGTAGAAAATAACTCTTTAAGTTTTTCGAAGGTTTCTTGAGCTTTTTGAGACCATTTAAATTTTTGATTAACACTAGTCAGTTGTGTCAGTGGTCTTACTATTGAAGAAAAGTTTTTAATAAACTTTCGATAAAAATTAGCGAAACCGATAAAGCGTTGTAACGCTTTTACAGTAGTGGGAGCTGGCCAATCTTTAATGGCAGACACTTTGTCAGGATCCATTTGTACATGGTTAGGAGTTATTATATAACCTAAAAATTTTATCTTAGAGACATGGAATACACATTTTTCTAATTTAGCATATAATTTGTGCTCCTTGAGACGGGTGAGTACCCATCTTACATGCTTTTCGTGATCAGAGGGTGTTTTGGAGTATATTAGAATATCATCTAAGTAAATTATAACACAGATGTCCATAAGGTCGTGGAATATTTCATTAATAAAATGCTGGAATGTTGCAGGAGCATTGCTTAAGCCGAAGGGCATTACATTATATTGAAAGAGCCCATAACGGGTTCTAAAGGCGGTTTTCCACTCATGACCTTCTTTCATACGGATAAGATTGTAAGCCCCCTTAAGATCAAGTTTTGAATAAATTGTAGCTTCGTTTAAACGTTCCAATAATTCGGGTATGAGGGGTAGAGGATATCTGTTTTTAACAGTAATTTCGTTTAAAGCTCTATAATCAATAATGGGTCTTATTGTACCGTCCTTATTGCGTACTAGGAACATTCCAGCAGCAGCTGGAGATGTTGAGTGGGATATAAAACCTTTTCGGAGATTGTCGTCTAAATAGGAACGTAAGTAAGTAAGTTCCTCTTGTGAAAGTGGGTATATTTTTCCGTGAGGAATTTGAGAGCCCGGTATCAGATCAATTGGACAATCAAACTCCCTATGAGGGGGGAGGTTTTCTGCCTCTTTTAGATCAAACACCTCTGCCAGATCCTGATAAATTTCTGGTAGTTCAGATTCAATAGCAGAGATTAACTGATATGGATAACATGTTTTTAAACAGAATGGTGATGCTAATGATACCTGTGGAGTGGACCAGTCAATGCTGGGGTTATGTTTTTTTAACCATGAAAAGCCAAAAATAAGTGTATGCATGTGGATGGAGATTAAGTCAAAAGTAAGATATTCAGTATGTCCATTGTCAGTTGTCACTAGTAAAGGTATTGTTTGATGAGTAATGGGACCATGTTGTATGAGGGAACCATCAATAAGTTTAACTGAGACTGGTTGTGCCTTGCAAACAGTAGGAATTTTATTTAAATCAACAAAAGATATATCGATATAATTTCCTGCTGCCCCAGAATCGATCAATGCATTAGACTGCACGTTTTTCTGATCCCACTGTAAAGAAAGGTTAAGAGTCAATTGAGGGTTTTGAGTGAAGTATAAAATATTATGTTTTGAATGAATCTTACCCTTCTTTTGCTTTTGAAGAATTGGGCAATTATTAACTGAGTGTTCTTTTTGCCCACAATATAAGCATAGATTCTCAGATCTGCGTCTGGCCTTTTCTTCAGGTGTTAAAGGTCCTTTTATGGCTCCAATCTCCATTGGGGTCTGATTAGAATTACCCTTTTCCTGGTTGGGTGTGTAAAGATACGGACGTCTAGGTGGTACGTCACAGGTAGCTCTCTCAGCCTTCCTTTCACGTATTCGCCGATCCAGGGTAGTACTTAATTTCATCAATCCATTCAGGGTTTCGGGCATCTCCAAACGGGACAACTCATCTTTTAACAATTCTGAAAGGCCCAGTCTGAACTGGTTCTTCAAACTAATTTCATTCCATTTAGAATCATCTATCCACATTTGGAATTCAGTAATATAATCTTCTATATTCCTCTTACCCTGTTTTAGGGATCTCAGTTTCGTTTCTGCCGTCATCTGTGAATGAGAGTCCTCATATAAGGATGTCATAGCTAAAAAAAATTCTTCCAAGGAATCTAAGATAGGATGGTTATTCTCAAAATATCTATTAGCCCATGAGCGAGGCTCCCCCTGGAGGAAGGAGATGGTAGTACAAACCTTGATTCTCTCAGAGTGATAAGTTTTAGGCCTTAATGAAAAAAGTAATTTGCAAGCATTTTTAAAGTCTCTATATTCACTTCGTTTACCAGAAAAGGGTTGAGGATAGTTAATGTGAGGTTCAGGGACTTCTGAGCTCTTGGCTGGTAAACATTCTTTTACTAGAGTTTTAAGTGCTTTATTTTCTGATTGTACCTCAGTTAAGGCCCTGGCTAGATATTCTAATTTTTGATGGATGTTGGTGAATTCATTTTTTATTTCACTAGGATCCATCCTATATTTTACAGGTTATAACCTTATAGGCCTGAAAATTCTGTGATAACCAAAAGTTATCTAATAGTGTAATGATTTAAATATGGAAAAATAAAGGTTTTGTTGCTCTTTTCTTAAAATAAGCAAGAGAAAATGATTTATTAAACTTACTTATTTAAGGTGAGTCATTAATTTTGTAATTGATAGAATATTATGAAACTTCACTAAGGTAAGAATATATAAATATTCAGGAAATATTATGAGTAACTGAGTTTTAAGTTCAGAGAGAGTCATATGTGTTACAAAATTATGCAACAGTAAATGCTGATTAAAGCAGATAAAGCAAAGCAAAGGATTAGACTGCTTGATAAAGTAAATGTAATTTCTTCACGCACTCACACTTTCATGCAATAAAATATATACACAGTCCAGACATACTAGCTTGAATACCAAACCGCAATCTACTGAGTCAGATGAGAATCACAATAAAGGTTATAGGAATCTCCAATAACAAACAATGGTGTCTAAGGTTTAACCTTTATGAATGAATAAATTGTAGCGTGGAGAGCGGTACTTATCTTAACAGTAGCGGTGGTATGAAGCGTGGGGAGCGGTAATGCCTTTTGGATATACAGGTTGAGAGGTAAGTTGCAGCTCTTAGGTTCAGCGTCTGTTTGGTGTGAGCGCGACTTCGGCGTGGTGAAAGAAGTTCCGTTTGGCGGATGAATCCGGAAGATGGTCCCGGTCAGGATAGAGGCAAAAGTAGATACCCAGCGGGTATCGAAGGCGATGTAAAAGACCTGAAGGTTATGCAACAAATGCACAATGTGGTAGTAGCTCCTCAGAGGAGCAAGGAGAAGTGAGAAACAACTTCAATTTTCAGGCCCTGATTAATGGGTAAGCACTTCCTTAAATAGGAAGGAAGTGCTAATGCAGGGTTTAGATTTAAAGGGATATCACACATGTCAGCACTAGGGTACGTGGGGAACTACCACTACACCATTGCCCCAAGGATTTAAGCTTTTTCCTAAGTGTTTCCAGTTTTATTTCCTTAATAAAGGACATTTGTTTGTGCAACTACCCGGTGCCTCTATTCTCTTTCTTTGACGCTATATCTTGATGGATATGTTCAAAGGCACGGGTACTTGCACCTTTTGAGCAGCATTGAATCACCCCTGCAAAGACACAGTAGGACGCTGTAACAACGGTCCTCCCTGGTTGAGGACTCATCGCACCTGCGGATTCTTCCGCTCCCATTTGTGACGTCACATAGTTCCGGATCGACCCTGCACACACGCTTAGACGCTGTAGGGACCCACGCCGCGGCTCGACCTCCAGGCCATCACTGTTGATACACAGAATACGGAGAGAGGGGATCTGGAGCCCAGAAGGTTTTGGTGGGTCCCCAAAATCAGCGCCACAACGGAATACAGGTCGTATGAATGTATAACGGAACTTTTGGGGGCCATTGTGAGGTTTTGGAAATTGTAGCAGGTGCTATACATAAAAGGGGTGTTTGGAGTTAGCAACGCAACAATACAACCACAGGTGCTGCCTTTCTCCTTTATCGTAAAAACTTACTTCCATATATATATATATATATATATATATATATATATATATATATATATATATATATATATATATATATATATATGTGTATCCAAATACTAGATCTTGCCCTCAGTAAGGTAACCGCCTGGGTGCAACTTTGTAATAATATACCAGCCAAAAAGAAGTGCACTCTCAGGTCTTTCACAACAAACAGAGTTACTTTATTTGTAACATTTTCAGAGGTCTCGCCTCCTTCATCAGCAACTGATGAAGGAGGCGAGACCTCCGAAAACGTTACAAATAAAGTAACTATGTTTCTTGTGAAAGACCTGAGAGTGCACTTCTTTTTGGCTGGTATATATATATATGTGTGTATATGTATATATATAGGACAAAAAATGCAAAATAATCTGGAACTGTAGAATTAAAACGTCCAATTTTAATGGTCCATTTAAAAAGCATGAACAATAATCAGAAAGAAACGTCTGACATGTTTCGGCCAGATGGCCTTAATTATCGACTGAAGTTCAATTTGATTACCACCTTATTTAAGAACAATACTAACATGCTATTGGTCACTTCTAATTAACCCCTTAATGACCACAGCACTTTTCCATTTTCTGTCCATTTGGGACCAAGGCTATTTTTACATTTTTGCAGTGTTTGTGTTTAGCTGTAATTTTCCTCTTACTCTTTTACTGTACCCACACATATTATATACCGTTTTTCTCGCCATTAAATGGAATTTCTAAAGATAGCATTATTTTCATCATATCTTATCATTTACTATAAAAAAAAATATAAAATATGAGGAAAAAAATGGAAAAAAACACACTTTTTCTAACTTTGTGCCCCAAAATCTGTTACACATCTACAACCACCAAAAAACACCCATGCTAAATAATTTCTAAATTTTGTCCAGAGTTTAGAAATACCCAATGTTTACACGTTCTTTGCTTTTTTTTGCAAGTTATAGGGCAATAAATATAAGTAGCACTTTGCTATTTCCAAACCACTTTTTTTCAAAATGAGCGCTAGTTACATTGGAACCCTGATATCTGTCAGGAATACCTGAATATCCCTTGACATGTATATATTTTTTTTTTAGAAGACATCCCAAAGTATTGATCTAGGCCCATTTTGGTATATTTCATGCCACCATTTCACCACCAAATGCGATCAAATAAAAAAAATTGTTCACTTTTTCACAAATTTTTTCACAAACTTTAGGATTCTCACTGAAATTATTTACAAACAGCTTGTGCAATTATGGCATAAATGGTTGTAAATTTTTCTCTGGAATCCCCTTTGTTCAGAAATAGCAGACATATATGGCTTTGACGTTGCTTTTTGGTAATTAGAAGGCCGCTAAATGCCACTGCGCACCATGCGTGTATTATGCACAGCAGGGAAGGGGTTAATAAG